>NC_090727.1:1020920-1035920 GCF_036898095.1 Palaemon carinicauda
GAGCTGAATTGCAAAGATAGATTACGAAATGGTAGAAATAAAGTATGAGGGTGTATGAGAAACGTTTAGATAAGAGAAATGGTGGAAAAACGGAAAATAATTATCAAAGTAACCTATATAGATGATGCGAATTATTAAAGTATAGAAGTGATCCTCGAAGGAAACTAATTATTGAGATAACTACACTATAAAAGTTAATATATCTAGAGTAAGCTGGCAGCAGTAATAAAGTGGGAGACAGAAACGATAACTTCGCTGACTAGAAATTAAACAGTAGTGGGAATTGGGCTTTTAAAGTGTTGAAGCGTGTAGTGGGATCGGAGAAGATCGGTATATAATGGGAGGTAATAACTGCTAATATATTTCATGATTCTGGAAAATTATGCCATATAGTGATAAGAAAAGATGTATCTTAACTTCCATTAAATGTAGCATACATATTCTCTCTCTCTCTCTCTCTCTCTCTCTCTCTCTCTCTCTCTCTCTCTCTCTCTCTCTCTCTCTCTCTCTCTCTCTCTCTCTCTCTCTCTCTCCTTTTTCTTCTTCAACCTGCAACAGCATTGCAATTCAGGTAAAGGTTTCTTTGAAGTAAACAATTAAAATCTTATAGACTACTCGGCAACACAGGTAATGTTTTCTCTTTTAGCTTATCCAAATATTTTCGTGACGTTACGAAGCATCTAAGTGAAAATAAATTATACATTTAATTACAAAAGAAAAAAAATCCTTTCTTGCTTCAAAACACCTACCTTGTCAAAAGGAAATAAAAATGTTATGCGATGTGTACAAATAAAAAAAAAGAGAAAAAAAAGTAATGTATATCCATACTGTATCTGTTATCCCTTTATAATTTTTATAACACCAATAGCGTGTAATGAAATAGTGAAATAACATTTTGCCTTGAATGTGAAGAGGAAAGAGGAAAGACGAGAGATGAAAGAGGAAAGAGGAAAGGGCCGCCGAAAGACTTTCTCTTGTTCATCAGTTGTTTCACCCTTGTGGTTGGTCATGGATGGGCGGCAACCCGGTGGAAAACTGATAATAGCATATATGAATCTATTCGATCAATTGGACAGGCAAAATCATTCTTTTTGTCGTAATTAACTTTGTTTTTGCACTATTGCCTTGGTTATCAGTTGATTGTTGATACGCCTTTTAAAAAGTGGGCAAAATGAAAAATTTTGGTCCGTGTTCATGGCGGTACTTGACGTCTCGAAGGTCTTACACTTCTGTCATCATGGACAATAGTAATGAGAAAAAAGTTATTGTTACCTGTTAATTGATATTATTTTTCTAACAAATAACTTCCTTATTAAATATAAAACCTCCTTTGCTAAAAGGAATACATTTAGGACGACTACGGAATAGATCGCTGTTGTAAAGGAGACGAGTTTTATTAACAGAATGTATCATAAATATATCTATTATCCACAAACCTTAATACATCGGAAGCACATTTTCAGTCCTTGCCTTAGTTATTTAGAGGTTGTTACAAATGGATTTATAACAGAAAAATCTAATTGGTGAATATTAAATTCAAGTTAAGAACCCTTCTTAAACAATAATGGAATAAATAATGTAGTAATATTTTACACTCATGCGTCACCTCTACCCATTACAAAGATGCATCCTGTTTTGTGGGAGCCAAGTTTGATGGAAACCAAAGTGCCCATCTGAAGTCAGATTAACCTGATTTTTAAACACATGTACAGTATACCGGTAAAATAAACCATCCGTAGACAGGGACACCAACTCAAGTTGAACATAAACAAACGTCTACATAAGAATAAATCACGTCGATGATAAAGTATAACTTATTCGCAGGAACTGAAGAAAGCTAAATCAGTTATGAATTCATCAGCCCTTTTGTAATATTCACGTGAGCCGTCGGATGGTAAGATTTACGACTGAAGAACTTCATATTGAAAAGTCAAAGTTTAAGCGGAAGATTTTCATATGTCCTTGTTCTTTACTGCAAAAGGAAATTTATTCAGAATTTTCATGTTCAAACTCAGGAAGAAGCAAATGATGGTTAAAACAAAAATAGTAGAGAGCAAAACTGTCCGTTCACAACATTGATAATTTCGCGTGGATAATTTCAACTACAGCTAATGACTACGTAACAAATAAAATCTGGAAATAAAAGCTTCTTAAAATACTATAAATCTTGGAAAATATGTGAGAAAGTAAATAGTGAAAGAAAGTGGAGTGGAAAACTACTCGACGCTAAATCTGAGGAAGGAGATGGTCCAGGAAAATTTCTTTCACAGGAGAGATTTGGTCGAGTTTTACCTTCCACTTCGGTAAACTTATCCTTGCAGAGGACATCAAATGGAGACTTAAAAATACAAAATGAGAGAGGTGTCACTTCTTGATGTATTGGAAGGATAGTTGTACTTAGGGAAATTCCGAAGGTGGTTTTCTATCTAAGGATAACCATAAAACATATAGGATTATAACAAATAAAGGATATTTGTTAAGGTCATGATCAATTAATAAAGGAATCCCTGAAAAGTATCTAAAAGGATTAATTTGGTAGATAATAATTCAGTACAAAACTAAACAATTAACTTTCTTTTCAGCATATCAATAAAAAAAACACTTAACGATTTGATCATTCAATAAATAGGTTGTCGAAACTATTCATGGATTAACTAATCCATGATAAAGTCATTAGAAATTAGCATACTTTATCTAATCATTGAATATCATCAACCAATTAAACAATCAAATGGTAGAAAAAGAAATTAAAGTGAGTATTCTGCCTCATAAAAACACTTAAATGCCAGCCATTTAGGTGGACGTATTTCAATTAAAATGATAGCCACATCAAGTATGATATTTAAATTTATTTTTCAAATTATCGATTACCTATCTAACATGCATACAAGTAGTTACTTTAACGGGATATTAGCGGATTAAAACTTTTCCAAAACTTTAATTTCCCGGACCGAATTTATCTTCATTTCTCTCTGTAAAACATCACGTCAATAATTCCCAGTCTTGCATTTCTTTAACATTTACGTCAAGTGCTGCGTACATATTTCTATTTTTGAGGACCAAAAATATTCTACGGGTAATGATGCATTCCACATTCACACTTAATATCGTCCAATGCGGGATCACTCTGTCGCCAGGGGCCCCAATACAGTAAACTGAATGAAGATTTTTATAGGAGGCTTCAAGGCGGTGCGTAATGTCCCAGTGTTCTTGATCATTCTAGCAGCAAGGATACACTACATTACATATCTCATATGCCCCAAAATAACCTGAATCTCCGTATATATTCCAACATCAATAGGGAAATGCGTTTTCCATAGTTTTCAAAGGTCACAGAGTGTCCTTCAACTTCTAGATATCGCGTAGTATCTCTCCATTCAGAATTCAAATACAACAGCTGTTCTCGACTCATAGAAAAACAGTTATTTGAAGGGAATTTCTATTCAGGAGAGGCAAGCTCTGTAAAATTTCGAAATCGCTCCCTTGCCTCGCCTTTCAGTTCTTGTTTTACGGCACGACTTCGAATATTCAGCTTCACCGGATAAAGCAAATCCAAACATTTTTGGTTCAATGCATCTAAATTCTAAATGTCTAAAAGTATTTACATTTCACAAGGTTTATGAATTAAAAGGATCTTTATCATGAATACTTCAAAGAAACTTAAAGCACCTCGATACACGGTACACTTGTATTTATAACAAAGAAAAAAAAAAGCATTGCGAAGTCAACATAAATAATCAACTATGACAGCAATTCTCTTAATAATAATAATAATAATAATAATAATAATAATAATAATAATAATAATAATAATAATAATAATAATAATCGAAAGTAAACCAAGTAAGATATAAAAACCATATCATGAACGCTTAAATCTAAATTTAAGAACATTAGCAAAAGAAAAACCATTGAATAATTTCTAAAGACTAATATCAACAGTAATTCTACTACTACTACTACTACTACTACTACTACTACTACTACTACTACTACTGCTGCAATATGAAAAGGTGAGAACACGATTAGTAAAACGTAAACTTTCCCGTTTGGTAATCTGGGAGAAAAACGGTATTATCAAATTAGATATTTTTGGACTAACTTATTCCTTCAGAGAATTTTAAATGATACACGAATTCGGCGAGGAATAAAAGTTTTCAAGCATATCCGTAAAGTGGTTCACTTGGGCACTAGACCGTGCTGTAGCTCAGCAGTTAAGGTGTGCGAGAGAGCCGTTAGGCGAAAACGGAGAGGCAAGGTGAATGCAACTGAACTTTATTAAACAATCACCGAGTTTATATACAGGAACTTGACAGCAAGAACGTCACACCAATTCAAACATAATAAAACAGTGTGGTACCGAGGACTGAACTAAATTTAGTTTATCAACTTAATGGGTCGACAACAGCCTGCCTACTGTTGAGTACCAGCGTCAGCTAATATTTCGGGAAATGGTCTAGACTAGCAACCTATTATTATTATTATTATTATTATTATTATTATTATTATTATTATTATTATTATTATCAGCCAAGCTACAACCCTAGTTGGAAAAGCAAGATGCTATAAGCCCAAGGGCTCCAATAGGGAAAAATAGCCAAGTGAGGGAAGGAAATAAGAGCTTCGTAAAAAAACTATAAAGTCTACACAAAATTCTTCCTGAGAAACAGAGGGTCATACCGTTTCAAATGCAGGAGTGTAGTGAATAAAAAAGTTGAGAACATTTTGTCTCAAAATCCAGTTGTATTTGCAGCAGAGCCTTGATTAAAAGGTCAATTCACCCCCCCCCACCCCCCCCCCCCAAAAAAAAATACTAAAAATGGAAAACAAAAAATGCTCCTGATTTTCCAAAACAGGAATATTCTGCAATATCCTGGTAATATTTATACCATTTTTTTATAACCTTTGTTTATTTCTAAAATATGAATATCGGTATCAGTACAGTATTATAAACGTCATTGCATAAAACTTTATTAAAGGGAACTGGATGCTGACGGGCAAAGGATATGTATTTTGCTAACATGGTTACTTTAATCGTATCATTTGGAGTACTGAGCATGAATTCGACTGCAGGGGAAATTGATTAATGATACCGCCTATATGAAACCTGTATTTTTGGTACTATAAAACGACAGGTCATCGCACGATACATTTTTGACTTCAAATTCCTATTTGCATTTAAATGGCTCTATTTTCCACACTATAAATAAGCTGAAAACATATTTGCATTACATGAAATGGAATACTTTCAATGTTTTAATAAATAAATAAATCATCATGACAGCAATATTTTGTATTCTGGGTGGGTAAAGCATGAATCGCTTGGAAAATTTGCTGCCTGATGACACTGAAATGCTTTTCAGACTTTTTAATATGACGATGCTAGTTTTGATTCCCCCAATTCTTTCAAAACTGTTTTTGAGACTACTTTCTACATTTAACCGTTATCTTTTGTTGTGACTTCGGTAAAAGAAATTATACTTGTTTCTGTTCCTTACATTATTTCTGTGAAAACAATGGTTAGAATAATATGGAAATAAAATTAGGATGATATCGAACAGAATATTTGGAGAAAGGGAAGGGCAGCGGAGGGGGGGGGGGGGGGGGGGGGGGAGGGAATTACTTAGCACCATACATTAACCGTGACGAAGCATTATATTTTGGACGAAGTAGCATATTCTGTAAAGAATTCTATAAGGAAAGTAAAAAACAACAAATGCCAGAAAGCAGTTCACTCATATGAATGAATAAATGGATTGATGAAATTTGCAGAGGAAGATATTCTGTGTAACTTAGGGAATTTTATACTTTTCCGACCGTACCTTGAAATATTTTACCCTTATGTCCTACTTCAACACAAAACCGCCCCCCCCCCCCCCCCCCCCGCAACGACAATTTTTCAAACAGTAGATGCCAGACTTTCAAGCGGAAATCTTAAAATAATTTCACTGACATAAGAATAATGAACCAACCTGAGTCAAAGTGATGATCAGTTTGTGAAGATAACCTCATGAGAATTAATCCTTATACAACTTGCTTTCATATTTATTTCATATCAGACAATTCCAACGGCCACAGTCTGGTAACGTTCCTGACTGGTGAACGCCAGACTGGGGTTTCTTTGGTCGCTGCAACCTTACCATCCTTGTGAGCTAAGGATGGGGGGGGGAGCCTATAGGTCTATATGCTGAGTCATCAGCAGCCATTGCCTGGCCCTCCTTGGTCCTAGATTGGGTGGAGAGGGGCTTGGGCGCTGATATGTATATATATGATCAGTGTCTAGGGCATCGTCCTGCTTGATAGGTCAATGTCACTGTCCCTTGCCTCTGCCATTCATGAGCGGCCTTTAAACCTTTAAATCGAACAAAGACCAGTTCCCAAAGGATCTATTATGAGCGCTGGAAACCACTTGACCTCTGATGATAACTAAAGAATCCAAAATGATCACATAATATAGCAAATGGGTTTCTTTCTCTCATATCCTTTTGTTCGCCATTGTTATATTCTTTTTTTCCTCCTATACATCAAATAAAGGATTTCTTCAGCTATCTTTAGGTCAAGTCCGAATCATGCAAATTTTTAGTAAAGTCAGAATTGATAATTTAAGCCAATTGTTATTTTTTAATAATGATTATGCATCAGACTACTAACTATTCATAAGGATACAGATTTTACATAAACCCAAGAAGGACGATCACATTTCTACTAAAATAAACATTATTTCCCGTAACTTCGATACGTTTAAGTAATTCCGTAAGTAGGGATCAACAAGGAAATTGATCATTCCTTCTGTCAATACAATTAATTCTCTCTCTCTCTCTCTCTCTCTCTCTCTCTCTCTCTCTCTCTCTCTCTCTCTCTCTCTCTCTCTCTCTCTCATCTTGATCAAATAGGAATGCCTTGTTGTGGCAATTCCTTATGTTGTCGTGGTGGAACAACTAAACATACATCTAAAGAATCAAGTTTTTAAATCCGAAATCATACACATTTTCTACAACAATTAACCTTTCCACTACAGATTTAAAAATTGTACCCAAAAATTACATCCCGTAAGCTTTGCCATTTAATCCTAATGCAAATAAGCTATTGGTATTTTCAATATAAAAAATACCATATTCTTTCTCGAGTAAATCGGCTTTCGAAGAACAATGGTTCGCGGAATTGTGATATCCTTTAAGAAATTAAGAAATCATCAGATAAGATCGAGTAAGTTTTGGAGAGAATTAATGAATCAAGACGACTTCGTCTGAAGAACTGAACCTCAAAACTTGGGATTGATTTACAATATACATTTTTATGCCAGATCATAATACATAAAAGAGATCATTCATAAAGAGAACATTGCCGATTACAAGTTGGTGGTGGTTGCTAAATGGAACTCCTTAATTTTATGTAGTCACAAGGTCCTATTTTAAAGCCATAAACTTGAGTTGTTATGAATTACTAATATGAAACCTTTCTTAAAATGTAGAGGTTATAAAATTTTAATCCCTGATACTACATCGACAGTTTCTAATTTGGAATTCTATTTCTTTGCTGTCAGAGATAACATGTTCAAAACGCAAATAAAACGAATAAAATTCTTCCTATTGAGAAAACCAGAAAGAAGGGCGGAGGGAGAAACGACCCAATACTACTATTTCCTCCAACCAGGAAAAAGTTGAAAAAAGTAAAGTTCGCTCTACTGGTGCTGGAATTTAGAATTTGATCATTACATTTACGTCTTGTGAACTCTATACGGGAAATATCATATTCATTAAAATCATCCTTACCTTTCACACATCACCGATTATAAGGGCACCCCACTGAAAACACCACTGACCTGAGATGGAAAGAAAAAATATCAATAAATGTCAATAAAGTAAAGCATACGTATTCATACCTAACTGACATAGTACAATTATAAGAAAATTCCGAACAGAGCGATCAAAATAATTCTTGATAAAGATTTTCCTAATATAATCCACATATACCTATCTTCACCACAAAAGTATGATCATATCAGCAAAATATCCAATATCATTAATTTCGTGTAGTAAGTGTAACAAAGTTCGTGTAATAGGGTTTACCAGTAAACAGATAAATGGCCCAATATTCCCTTCTAATACCTGCAATCTAGTCTCTATATCAGAGAAAAAGAAAAGAGTATTACTCCTTGTAAATCCTCAGAATGACGTAGTTTAGAATACAGATTTATGTAGTTATATATATTGCTACCTACTCTCAGGCTATAACACTAAATATCCATCCCATTAGATCTAAATATCTCTGGATGAGTACATATTTCATACACGCATTTCAACTAATACTTTCCAAACCTTATGCAGTAGGGTTTATACATGAGAGTAATACAAATTGAATGGAAGAGGGTTGTTGGAGCCCATTCAATACATCTGGTAAGAACAACGCGTGGTCATATATTTCGAGCAAAGGAGCATATATTGATGTTTGGTAAAACTTATTACCTTTCGGCGTGGGATAGTATATTTGAAGAATAGGTCTAAATATTCCATGACAAAAAGAATTGCCGACTCCAAAGTACACTGATCTTAGTTGGAGTTTCACCACGCAAAGTTTCCTCACTCCCTTTAGTGTTTAACGCTTCATATAACCCTTTCCAGATAATTGTTTCTCAAATAGTGAATGTTGCGGGTTTACTCTCTGGGATCGATTAAATGGCAGATCCCCAATGAGGCTCAAAGGCAATTGGGTTCATTTCTATGAAGAGAAGACTTGAGCTGGTCGCCCAAATGAGTCTGAAGTGAGACCAATTATTGAAATCACACAAAAAGTAGACCTTCTATAGCCTCTCTAATTTTGCCATAACAATAAATCCGAGTCAGTTGCCTAAATGAATGATAGGGGAATTCTGATTTTGATTTATGAATTCGGGCCACATGACCTGGCTTGGGACCGGAAGGTCATTCAAAGCAGAGGTGCAAAATGGAGAAATCCTCCACCTTTGATGCAGCAGGAAGGAAGAGAGGAAGCTGGAACAGAGGTCAATACAGAAGAGGGTTAAAATGTGGATGCAACTAGGGTCCAAAGGGACGCTGTAAACATCCTCAGGTGATGTCTACAGTTCACCGCTTAAAGAGATATCACGGCCTTCTACCAGAACCTGAAAAGGTAAAATGCCACAGCAATTAAAAGAAAAGCACATGGAGAAAAAGTGACCCCTCTGAAGTCTCGATCCATTTTGCTTTCAAAACCCAAAAAAGACTTGACTAGCCTCCGCTGAAAATCAGGAATTATATTATATTATATTACATTAAAAACAGTTTCACTTTCATAAAATCGATTAATGTTTCCGTTAAAGATCAAAGCATAGCATCAAAAAAAAAAAAAAAAAAAAAAAAAAAAAAAAAAAAAAAAAAAAAAGCTAGTATTTACTTTGTTTTCAGATATCATACCGGAACTTTCCTTCATACAATGCTTTCAATTTCATCTATATTCTTACGAAACTCTAAAATGGTTCCATTTTCTACAGTTAAAAAAGAAGAAAAAAATTACTTTGAGGAGTGTGGAAGACAGATTTCCTCTTCCTCTGTCTGCATCCGGGATCCTCATTCCCAATCTCTATATAATACAATCCTCTTTCTCAAGACTTCCAGAATTGTATGACTTTTCTCCTATTGAGAGAAGGGTCCCTCAATCACATTTTTTTTCTCTCATATTCAAGGTCAAATTTCGACCGGAAGGAAGATTTTTATAAGTTTCTATTCACCGTTTTTTGATGTAAAATATATTACTTTAGAAGGTGAATGATTTATTATGACAAAATCCCCAAAATTCAGACCAACAAGGATTACTGGAGATAATAGTTAAAAGAGATTGGGTATTCTATGAGGATTAGTTAATTGCATAAACTATAAAGAACCTTTTTAGATATTTCCATTTTCAAATATAGTTTTTATATCTTGAATACTGCAAAAGACATTCCTACCCTCGCGACTAAATCAGATTATCTTTTTAAGATTTATCACCTCCTATCCTTAATTCGTCTCCCTCGTTTCAGAAGAATGGAGTAAACAAAGGAATCTGATAACGTAATCAAGAGGAGAGGATAAAACTCTTTCTGACGTTAAAGAGTATTTACGCGGTTGAGGGGGACGAGGAAATTTATTGCAAATTGAAAAGATCGAAGATGAGGAGAGCTGACCAGGTCAGAGACAAACCGATCTAGGTGGGAAGTCCTTTGATCCCTTTTGGGAAACTGTAAAATCTAATGACGTGATAAACATAACGTCATTCTTCAATATATCTTTAATTCTTAAAAGACTGATTTGCGGTTGAAAAAAAAAAAAAACTGAAAATGCTTACTTCTATATTTCTTCTAAAAATTTCACCGGAATTCATATACAACGCAAGAATATGCAGTTATAGTTCGCGTGAAAAAATCAGTCTAAAAAGTATTGAATTGCGCAAAATGTTTAAAACTTTTCTCATTCTAAAAGATATTTCTTGAATTGCGCAAAATGTTTAAAACTTTACTCATTCTAAAAGATATCTTTCATTCAATCACTATTCTGTCTCGTTTCGATATATGTTACTCGTCTGGCTAGTCCCATCCAATTTTCTACCAATCAACCAGTTCCTTTTACTTTTCACTCCTGTGTAGCTTTACTCCGACATGACCTCTCTCCATAATAAGTTGAAAAGGATATGTTACTGGTCATTAACCCAAAAGTTTTTACCTAATTCACATATTTTGAAAAACTTGGATGACAAATCGCCTTAAAAAACACACACAGTTGTTGCCTAAAAGTCGGTCATTAGGAAGACCACTTTTAAGAATTACATCAAAATAAAAATTACATGTGTTCTAGAAACATTTTACGGGAATGAAAGATTTATCATGAATCAGTCAGAAGAGTCAAGTGGACCCAAGCTAAAATATAGACTAAATCATCGTGTAATCGACAGTACAACGACTCAAATCCTTAAAGTATAGGCTACTTTTCTGTAGATTTCGCTAATGATCTCTCAAAAGATTTGAGAGGTGTTTCTTCAGAGACACAAATCGAGACATGACCCTAACATGAAATATATTGCCTCTCAGAGTATTCCTCGTCTATTAAATCTTAAAATACTTTGTCGACGGCAAAAAAAAAAAAAAAAAAAAAAAAAAAAAAAAAATCAATTATACAAGAAACAATATTCCAATTTCGTTAGCAGAATTAACATACACAAAAGATATCCCAATCCATTACACTATGAGGCAGAGATGATGAGGATTAGCATTAACTAGAATCCCTGAATCCTAATTATAATGCAATCTATCTCCAAAGAAATTAGATGGATGATAAACCATTTATCGAAGAGCCGAGCTTAGTCCCTTAATCACCTTTGATGCATTGAGAGAGAGAGAGAGAGAGAGAGAGAGAGAGAGAGAGAGAGAGAGAGAGAGAGAGAGAGAGAGAGAGAGAGAGAGAGAGAGAGAGAAATTTTGACAACCCCTGTATGTACAGGCGAGACTACATTCGTGATTAATTATAAGAAAATTCCTGTACTAAAAATCATTTGATTTCATAAGTGTTTCCATAAAACAACGTGCGCGGATAAGTGTCTTTGCCTTCAATAATATATTACCAAAAAATATGAAGGAAATTTCCAAACTTTCCCTTCGTATGCCACGAGATGAAAATAATGACCTGGAAATAACATGAGATGGAGATAAGATTTTCGGTTTCCTAGAGAGTGGTGCCGTACAAGCGAATTGCTTTCTACTGTAAATAGTGATTGAAAGCAAGCAATAAATGTCCTACTTTCAGGACGACACGACTTTACTGGGAACCTTTTGCTTGTTTTTCATTTTCCTCCAAATCTCAGCATATCACCAGAACAGAAACATATTCTTGAACTGGTTCATGTTCGAACGTTAAGTGGGACGTGGTGTTATATTGTTGCGACATGACAACAAAATCAGATTCATGTTGACTTTTCGGGAAAATTTCTATTCTAGAATCTATCTTATGATACATTTTGATATGTTGCATGAGTGAAGGAAAAGTATATATATTTGTCAGTTTTTGTTAAAAACACCTCTCTCTCTCTCTCTCTCTCTCTCTCTCTCTCTCTCTCTCTCTCTCTCTCTCTACAATAATAAGACCGAGATAATAATTCAGAAAAGATCGATTATCCATCAGCCACACACTCTCCACGGGAATAAGGTAAAGGGCCACATCTCGTTAGGCTTTAGGTAAAGAGGTTTGTGTGATTTATCCCAAGATTCTGCAGATTTTGTCAGATCATTTATTTTGTCTTATTTTCCCTAGAGCAAAGAACATCGATCAAAATAAGAAATCCATATAAAGTTAAGTAAGGTAGTCTTTCCAATACTTAACCAATAAAATATTGGGTGTCTTTAACTGGCAAAGGAGAAACGATAAGACATTTTATAAAGTATTTCATGGGAGATGTCATTGTACAGACAACAGCTCCAAAGGGAACTGAAACTGACTTGGAAAGACATTTTAAGAACATCGTTAACACAAATTCACTTGCACTTATGTCCGATTGTATTACCAGATCATGACTCTGCCTGTCCAATGCCTGGCCTCTGACTTAAGTTTTATAACTCAATACGATACAATCTTCTTAAAAAGGTGAATAACTTTTCAGCATTATCTATTCATTTTGATCAGTAACTTAGTCAACGAAATCCAATGGAAAACAAAACCAAAAAAAGGTTCATCTTACAATATCCAGTTTCCTAAAGGATTTCATATGTAAAAATATGCGCTAAAATATGAAATAGAAACGAAGATATACAGAAGATCAGGGTGAAATGTATTTCTTATCCCCTTTAAGCATAAGTTCAGGTATGATGTAAATACACCTTTGCAAGAATTATTCGAACGAATATGTCCCCTTTTGCTGCCGTGTTTGAATACAGAATTAAAACAAATCGAAAAACTTACTGATATCAAATAACATCAGACACTCATAGAAGACAGATAAAAAATTTCGTTTTTTTTTTCTACTAAAACTCCTGATATGTAACCCTTGCAAGTTTTCTGAATTTCCAGGAACAAAGCTTTTTGTAATCCTTTGATTTTTTGCAAAAGGGGATCAAAGTTTGAGAGAGAGAGAGAGAGAGAGAGAGAGAGAGAGAGAGAGAGAGAGAGAGAGAGAGAGAGAGAGAGAGAGAGAGAGAGAGAGAGAGAGAGAGAGAGAGAACTTTGTTTTATTATAAAAACCCAGAGATCCACATTATTAGAGTATTTATTGAAACATATTCTCTCATAATAAACTATTAATTTTCACACAAACACTGCAATACTTTAAATCAAATTAAAAAAAAACCTTACGGCCAACCTCGCTGCACAACCTGATTTTTGTTAAATGTTTAAGACAAGAAAGCCATTACCACTCGAAATAGATTAAGGCGTTTCTCCTTTTCAAATATTGTCAAATCTTCCTCTATTCTTGAACAGCATTAAACCGTAAAATGACAAAAAAGAACGATGAAAACAAGATCCTTGACGTCAGGAATTTCAATTACACCATCTTTTCCATCAGAACTCAATAAAATGATGAAGTTGGATATATATATATATATATATATAATATATATATATATATATATATATATATATATATATATATATGTGTGTGTGTGTGCGTGTATGTGTGTATATATATGTACACACACACACACACACACACACACATATATATATATATAATATATATATATATATATATATATATATATATATATATGTATATATATGTGTGTGTGTGTGTGTGGATGTAAATAAATATAAAAATATTTATTGTTGTCGCAAGGTAAGCTGTTGTAACTCAAGTTTGAAAAGTAGAAGCTCAAAAGGACCCATAAGGAAAACAACCCAATACGAAATGAGATTTTGAAAATTACGGAACATATCATAAAGCAGAAAATAGCCAGATTAAAAGAAAAATAAAAAATAAAAAAAATAAGAAACTATCAGAAAAGTTTCTAGTCCGGCAGCAGACAAGCAATTTTCTACCTAACCTGTTTAAGTTTGATAGTTTTTTTCAATGCTGATTATTCATCTAGACTCTAGCATGTATACAACAATATCTGGGTTGTGGTAGAGATGTCACCTTTGTGGAAATTGAGAAAAATTAAAAAATCCAGAATGGCCGCTGTGAAATCTGAAAAATCTGTGAAACGTTCTATCTTCATAAGTAATTATGATAGAATGTCAAGTAATTTGTCTTTTTCAATTTTTTCAAGTCCGAGGAGAGCGATACAAGGGTTATATTTATGATAAAAGTAAGACTAAGCCCTAAAAGATCAAGATGGTGGCCAAAAATTTATATTTTTATTCCAACACTTATAACATATGCAGCAATTACTATTGAAATTGTGATACTAATGGTTGTATACAACGTTTTTCATGTATAATAGCCAAGGCAAAGTCAAATAAATCTATTTTGACAACTCATAGCTGTTACCCTTGACCAGCTATGTTAGTCAACCAAGTATTACCAGAGACATCTCTGAATATTGCATACGTTACACGTGTCTGTTTTCACCGACAAGTGCAAATTTATTTGTATTTATGTGCAGTTCATCAACACTATATTCATGAAAGTGCCATTAATATTTATAATTCAATCGTCGTCTTCTAATTTCTCAAGGTATTTATTTCGTTCATTTTGCCATTCGTGTCTGCCTGACATGCAAAAAAATATATAATGTACATAGAATGTTGGCACTGCTACAACTGTATTTTTGAGTTTTCTAAGGGGCCGGCATTGACAAGAGCATCATATGAGTTGGCGTCGATCAATAATAGCCAACGTGGTTTCTGGTGGGACAGCAGTTGGGTTTGAGTCGTAGAAACCTCTTTTAGAGACCAACCATGGGCTGTTGGGTCCAGTGCTGGTGGTTACGGTTCCAAAGCAGTCTTCCAGATTGCCAACTAAAGATGAGCTCCTGCAACATTTTCCACGAAGGCTTTCGTAGTAGTAGGTATAACAGGGACAACACTGAATTCCGAAATG
>NC_090727.1:1040920-1050920 GCF_036898095.1 Palaemon carinicauda
GCATTCATATCTATTTCATTCACGAGAATTGCAATGACAACAATGAGATTATCATCCATACAAATAAATCCAACAAAGGCCGGTTGCCAGAGGATCTACAGTATGCAATCTAGTAAACCGTTTTACCCAGGTGGATTAGACAGTTATTTTATGGACGGGATATAGGGAATAGGCTACGTGTATTTGTGTAAGTAGGAGTCCTCAAAAGATTAACAAGCAGTTTAGGACATATACTCGATTCCTCATTAAATAAAAAGGTTCGTATCTACGATACTTTAATAGTTACTAGAATGAGACAAAAATGCGCCCGTACACTGCATAAGAAAAATAAAATTTCTTTGTCAATAAAAACCTTTGTGAAAAAGTCCCATTAAAGAAGGAGTCAAAGAGATGCAAGTCTCCTATCTTGAATTTTTTCATAAAATATCAAGAAAGTAAACGTGTCCGATCATACTTGGTTCATTTTTCAATTCCTAAACTGAGTTATGGAAATTGGGCAAACCGAATACAGGATATTATAGCTTTATTTCATCCATTTCCGTCACAACAAAAAGAATTTATTGTTGTTCGCATCGGTATGAAATCTTAGAGCTGATACCTTCATTGCGCAATTTTTTTCTACATTCTTGGACCATTTTTATCATAAAGTAGCTACAGAAAATACGGATTTATCAGTTTGAAACAGATAGTGAAGTTTTGGTATTTGTTTTAGTATAACGTAAACTTTGGCGATAAGAAATCTCAATATAGGGTCAAATGAAAGCGTATGTAACAAGGAAGTATTTATAATGCAATAAGTAATTATAGATTAGTTATTTTTTCCCGAGAGGACTTCGTTTCCAAAGAGAAAGATGTTAAATACCAGATTTTTTTGGTTTGTGTGTGTCCATTTTGGATTACTTTTAAAATATTTATTATATTATTGTATTGCTGCTCTCTACATGCATTCTTTGATATATTACAATAGTCCCTGCAATATTTCATGAAAGTCTGAATATTTTTGACCGCCCGTATAAGGCTTAATGTAGATTTATGCCAGGTGGAGTTGAGTTTAGTGTGAAACGGGGATTTTCTTGGCCCCCTATGTGAGAACAGACCCGAGTTGAAGGTGGTCGCTATGTTCTTGACATAACCCAAGACATAGGTTATCAGGAAATGTGAGTTAAAAAAAATTTCTTCGAAGAGCAAGTGGGTCCTGGAAACCATTTTGTTTATGAGGATAACAACAGAACCTAAAATGATCGCATAATACAGCAAGTACATCTCTCTGATATATCACTTTGTTCATTACTGTTAAAATTTTTTTCCTTCTATACATTAAATAAAGGACTTATTCGGCTATTTGGAGTAAAGTGCAGATAATGCAAATTTTCAATAAATTCTGAACTGATCATTTAAACTAAGTTATTTCTTTATAATTATTATGCATAATGCATAACACTACTACCAATTCAGAAGGATACAGAGTGTACATAAATCCCAGAAATACGGTCACATTTCAACTAAGATAACCTAGCATTATTTCCCGTAAATTCGACACGCTTAATTAATTCAGTAATTAGACCAAAGTTTCCGTAAGTAGGGATGAACAAGCTAATTAATCATTCCTTCTGGTAATCCCATTAATATTCTCTCTCTCTCTCTCTCTCTCTCTCTCTCTCTCTCTCTCTCTCTCTCTCTCTCTCTCTCTCTCTCTCTCTCTCTCTCTGATCGTGATTAAATAAGGATGCCTCGTTGTGGCCAATCGGTGGTGGAACTACTCAACGGACATCCTACAAGTATTAGGTTTTTAATCCGAAATATGACAAATCTACAATTAGCCTTTCCACTGCAAAGTTAACAACTGTCCTCAGCATCATATCCCGTAAACGTTGCTGTTTAATATTTACGTGAATATGCTATTGATATTGTCAACCCCAAAAATACTATATTCTTTCTTGAGTAAATTGGCTTTCGAAGGGCAAGCTTGAAAAAACAAAATTTGTTCGCGAAATTGTGATATCTCTTGAGAAATCACCATCACATAAGACCGAGTAAGTTTTAGAGATAGTAAATGAATTAAGACGACTTCGTCTGTACAAGAAAACCTCAAAATTTAAGATTAATTCGAACATACATTCTATGTTAGATCCTAATACGAAAAGGAGACCAGTCATAAAGCAAACATTTCCAATGACTAAGTTGGTGGTGATTGTCTATCGGAATTCCTAATTTTAGAGTAGTTGCAGGTTCCCAAATTGAAGACATAAACTTGAGCTGTTATGGATTACCAATTTGAAACTATTCTTAAGTTGTAGATTGATTGATTGATTTAAAGTTTTCTGGTATCCTGACATCTAAGGTCATTGACGTCGTCTTAAGTATTAGAGGATAGAAAAGTATCAGATGTTAACGGAGCAAATTTTGACCTGTCATTTAAAATAGCCAACATCTTCCCAACCAAAGTATTTTTATCTAATAGTACAACACCATTACCCTTGTCAGGTCTAATTATTACAAGATCATCATTATTTGACAAGTTCTTAAGAATTCCAATAGTTCCCTTGTCTAAATATTTGTTATTGTTGAATGGATTAAAAGATTAAAATGACCAGTTAGCTAAATACCTCAGTGACTGCTTGAAATATCCGATTCCCTTAGCCAAGGGATCATAAAAATCTAAAGTAGAAATAGTTTTGTAAATTTTTTCGAACTGTAAATAGCGCTGAACATAGTTTAAATGTCGAGGGGGAAAAACAAATTGTAAGCCCTTAGCAAGGGCATATTTTTTAATATCTGTTAATACCACTTTAGAAAAATTAAATACCACATTATCACTAAACACATTACAATCATCTGCATACCTTAAGTTTTTTTTAGCTTCCTTTGTTGGATATGCGTTACACGTTGAATTGGCTTACAATTGTTAGTTTCAATAAGATTACTTAAGTGTATAAAATCAAGATAAGACAATCTGGACTTTAACAGTTGTTGCTGGTTTTGGAGGGACTCCAGACAGACATTAATATTTCTTTGATTTGCTCGAATCTCACGAGACAACATATCTTTCCTTGATATTAGTATTCGAAAACTTGGTACTGGGTCTACAGGAAACCAATGTCCACAAGCCTATGCACTTAATTCTCCTCTTTTATTCAATATAAGAGAAATCTTGTCTGTACTCTTACTTATAGAGCGTATAACCTTTGCTCTAATTACCTAAACATTCATAAGGAACTGATGTATATTAAAAAATTACTTTGCAACAATGGATTCCCGTATAATTTTACTGATACTTATATAGGGAAAACACTAAGCGAACTCACGCTAGCACCATGTGAAAAGAAACCAATTTCTCCTCGGAAAAAATATCTTCTTTTCTATTTCATATCTGGGGTCCCACAGTTTTAAAATAAGAAATCATTGCAGTAGAATTATGCGTGAATTTTATCCTCAGGTATCATTGAAGATCGTGTTTTCCTCCTAAAATGCTATGAGCAAATTTTTTCAAATTTAAAGACTGGGTCTCAGATGATCGTTGTTCGGGTGTCATATACAAATATAAGTGATCGCTGTAATGCATCATATACTGGAAAAAGTGAAAGACATTACCGTGCAGGATTGTCCGAGCACTTCCGTTGTTCATCTAGAACGGGTAATTATATGACAAAACCACCCAATTAAGCTACCAGAAACCATTCCCTAAGTGAGGACCACCCAATGTCTAAGCAAAACTTTTCCATCTTAGCCACTTCGCAGAGTAACGTCGACCTAGTGATAACCACCAGGAATTTCTTATCCGCTTTATCTCCCTCTTCCTGAATACCTATCCACTAAACATTTACAACTCTAATTTTTAGATCCAAGAAAAGGTTTCGAAAATATATCTTCGATCCACCAACCACTTTTGAAGAGCGAAAAATTATTTTTTAAATGTATTAAATTCTTTACTTTTCTTTACCAGTCTCCTGATATATATAGAATTTTACTTCAATTGGGAAGATATAAAAATAAAAATTTGATCAGTTTGGTTTTGATTTATCAGATCCTTTTCCTCCTTTTTCCCTTTTGAAGTTGCTTCCCTAATGATTTTTTGAATTTGAATTTCACTTCGAGTTTCTTCAAAGACTAGAAATTTTTTTCCCTCTCCCCTAAAGTTGCTTATTCACTTCCACTTTCTCTACCAAACGTTTTACAATAAAACAAAATGCATACAGAATCCAAATCAATGATCATTTCTTTAAAAGTTCATATACCTTCTACAAAGTAATTCAAAGTAATAACTGTTATATCTCCTACCACTGAATAGTAAGATCACAATTGCATCCATCAGTATTTACTGATGTAGAATCATTCACACATGTAAATAAAACTTCTTTTCCGGTACCAGTGATTTCCCTTTTCAGATGGTACTACCAGCAGACGACCGGTACCGGCCAACATACCCTTCTTGAACAAACAATAAAGTCTTCAGCCTCATAATAATATCCTTTCCTTCTCCCATATTAAAAGGTCCAAAATATAAATCTAGTTTTTCTTTTTCATTGGTGCAGTGCTTAAGCCAATGAATATAGTTTTCCCCATCCAGCATTACCTACTTATTCGCAGAAGTGCAAAAATCTCGAAAATATATCACATAAAACTCTAGCGAGGAGGATAATGAATAAATGCCGATCACATTCGAAAGAAAATACAGACAAACTTAAATAAATCCATTTTAAAGATAAATATATATTGGAAGCAAAATTACATTCATAATTTCAAAAAAGGTATGTACTGGATATATGCCTTAGTTTCGAACAGATCTCTTGGGATTAAACTTCCAAACTAAAGAACAGACAGTTTACTGAAAAAAATGACTGAGCTATTCGACCTATCATATAACTCTTAAAGAATACAAAATAACAACAGAAATAGGAAGACAGTTGCTGAAAACACGAAATATGAACGAACTCATATTTCTTTTCAAGCGGAGGTTCACATTCAAAAACCTTATTGCAAGAGTTTGAAAAAGTCTTTTCATGAGGGAATCAATTCCTCGTTTCATCTTCTCATACCTGAAAAGAGAGGGATCACATGAAGCTCATCTGAAATCATTCCAGTTCCTTAAAAGTGTGGAAGTATATGAAAATCCTCATCCTGTCCTATTTATTAACAACCCGAAAGAGGGTTATGTTTTGGTTTGGATTGTTTATTTTTCTTGGAAAGATGGGATGTAAAGTTCCAGGATAAGAGAACCTTTCGAAGGGAATTTGCCGACCATTATTTCACCATTCTTGGATATTTAAAAGAATATCGTACTCACTTTTAACGTATATTCTGACCAAATTCAAAATTTACGTCATAATTGTCAAATAACACGGGTTGTGGTGGTTGGTAACGTTCCTGCTTGGAGATCTGCTAGACGGGAGATCGAGTCCCGCTCAAATTCGATGGCTTCTCGTAGTGTCTGCAATCTCACCATCCTCGTGAGCTATGAATGGGGGGAGGGGGAGGGGGAAGCCTATAGATATACCTGCTGACATCAGCAACGAGTGTCTGGCCCTCCTTGGTATTAGGGTGGGTGGAGATGGGGCTAGGGCGCTGATCATATGTATATATGGTCAGTCTCTACGAGTCTGGGGCATTGTCACTGTCCCTTGCCTCTGCCATAAATGTGGAGGCGATACGATTTGAACTTTTTGAGGAGAAGGAACCTTTAGAGAAACGAGACTCTTAACTTTGACGTACTTGTTTTCTCTCTTTATATCTTGAAATTTGTCTTCTTTTATCAAAATTTCTCAAATATATATATATATATATATATATATATATATATATATATATATATATATATATATATATATATATATATATATATATATATATATATATATATATATATGAGAGAGAGAGAGAGAGAATATAATAATATATTTATGAGGACGACGAGAATTCTTCAGCTACAGATGATCAACTTCGTCACCTGAAATGGTTTTCGTCCACTTTTATGGCTGATCACGACTTGGCTGCTGACAGAAAAGGCGATGGAAATGGGAGTAAAGCCAAACCTAGTGATCAACTGTTCGTGCGTTAGTAGGCGCTAGCACAACAGTGAGAAGGATTATCAGAAAAAAAAAAAAAAAAAACAGAAATTTTCGATGCAAACCTTGTTGAATAATGACGGTTTTTGTTTTTGCTTGAATGTGCGGCGGAAAATCTAAACGCGCCATCATGGTCAATATATATATATATATATATATATATATATATATATATATATATATATATATATATATATATATATATATATATATGTATAATATATATATATATATATATATATATATATATATATATATATATATATATATTATATATACATATACATACATACATACACACACACACACATATATATATATATATATATATATATATATATATATATATATATATATATATATATATATATATATATATATATATATACATATATATATACACATATATACATACATAAATACATATATATACATACATACATACATATATATATATATATATATATATATATATATATATATATATATATATATATATATATATATTATATATATATATACATATATATGTGTAATCCAGCGATCGGCGAACCGTGGCCACGTTCGAACCCCTTGAATCATAGTCTATGTCGCATGAGACAAAGAAAGGATTTGATGATACATAAAAGCGATGAGATTTGTTCCCTTTGATTTATTACCTCCGCCATAGAAGTTGGAAGGAGGTTATGTTTTCGCCCCTATTTGTGTGTTTGTTTGTTTGTTTGTGTGTGTGTGTTTGTTTGTGAATAGCTCCCTGGCCACAATTTTAATCGTAGAGTAATGAAACTTACAAGGATTCACTGCTAAGTAAAGAGCTGGAAATGATTAAATATTTGAAGGTCAAGGTCAAAGGTCAAGGTCACGGTTCAGCAAAATGTCTAATTTACGTCGCATAACCAGCCATAAGTTTGGACATCGTTGTTACAGGCTTCAAACTTGGTTTATATTTGTGTATGAAAATCCAGGCCAATTAATACATGTTATGGTTAAAGGTCAAGGTCAAACTCGAGCAAAAGATCTAGAAATAAACTGCCGAGGCGGAGGTCTACGCTCTATTGAGTGCCCCTTTAGTTTATCTTTGTTTCTTGGTTAAAATCCCGCTCGGCAAACATCCAAAGCTTAATTCAGCTTCTCTTGAAGTTGCCTTTGAAAAAAAAGCAATATTGCTCAATACCGCGAAAATTCTTGATGAAGGGAGAAAAGAATAAAGGAAATCGTTAAAACATCTTTATGTTCGAAATTTCATCACTCTAAGTTTCTTGGGAATTGTTTTCTTTGATGTTTTGATTTCATGCAGAAGATTAATAGCTTCGTAATCATAAGATTAGTTTCGCTGCAATATGAAATCTAACCACACCAAAATACTGTTCCTTAACGACTTAGTTTCCAAGAATTTGCCCATTTGTAAGCTACTTACACGGAAAATATCTAAGAGGAGAAAATGCTTTCCTCTGAGCAGAAGACGAAAATGTCAGAAGCAGACAAAAGTGCTTATAGCAACCATTCGGCGTCAATGACCTTTGATGTCAGGATCCCAGAAAACTTCAAATCAATCAATCAATTATAGTAACCATCTTTGATTAACCCTCGGAAATTGGTAATTATGTTGCTATGGCTACTGCATCCATAGGATGTCCTTGGCAATAAGACCTTTTGAGACCCCCTCCCCAGGAAAAGTTTATTTATGAGGTGGTAATCTAATCTAAATGGTTTATTGACCCTGTGATTTTTCTGTGTTATGCTTTCGCTCGTCGTAAATCTTCTAATTTTTCTATAGGTGGCCTTAACACTTACTTAAGTCACACCTAACGCCTTAACTTCACTCCCTATTTATCTATTTCATCTATTCAACCTTGGGGAGCTTAGAGTTGCACCTATCAATTACTTTAGATCGGAATACAATTACGCGATTGCACAAGTCTCCAAAAGTGTTTAAAAAAATCACATACCCGAAAAATAAAAGGAATGGTCTATTTTTTTTTATTTTTATTTATTTATTTTTTTTTTTTTTATTGCAACAGATGCACAGTCACTTTGGTAATAAAATTACAGCAGAGGATTCACTTCATTTACTAACACTACAAAGTAATAAGATACGAGCTTAATAGTTTACTGCATTCATATACAGACACCAATCTCTCTCTCTCTCTCTCTCTCTCTCTCTCTCTCTCTCCTCTCTCTCTCTATTAAACCGGCATTAAAATATGATAGAATTTACCATAATTGCAGTGAAAACGAACGAAGAATTCAGAAATGAAAACCTTGGAAAAGAACAGAAATTCGTCTTCTGTGTAAAATTTCTCCTGTTTTCCTCCGGAGACACTGAAGATTCCTACGAGAGAGAGAGAGAGAGAGAGAGAGAGAGAGGAGAGAGAGGAGAGAGAGAGAGAGAGAGGAGAGAGAGAGAGAGAGAGAATTCCTTAATATTTCGATGATTTCCATAATTGTTAAAACGAATACAAAGGAAATTGATAGGGAAGGCGAACATTACATTCTGGGAATGAATGAAGATGAAACAAGAACGCTTCCAGAATGTCTTCAGAGAGGTTAGATTTGCCTCAGAAAACCTTTTAGGAGATAAATGTTACGATTTGCACAGAAAGAAAACTATGAATAAATCTTTCCTTTTGTTATGGTTTTTTAATTCCTTTCAGTATTTCTTAATCTTGTGGATTCTCTCTCTCTCTCTCTCTCTCTCTCTCTCTCTCTCTCTCACTCTCTCTCTCTCTCTCTCTCTCTCTCTCTCTCTCTCCTTAACTCGCTTTTTTTTAAATGTGGAATCCAGGAAAGGTTTTGGTGATCATATATATATATTATATATATATATATATATATATATATATATATATATATATAATATTATATATATATATTATATATATATAATATATATATATATATATGAGAGAGAGAGGAGAGAGAGAGAGAGAGAGAGAGGAGAGAGAGAGAGAGAGAGAGAGAGAGAGAGAGAGAGAGAGGAGAGAGAGAGGAATATGTATGCCTCAAAAGAATGCAATTCTTCTCTGAAGACTTTCTAAAAATACTTCAGGAGCTCCATAAACAGCATTCTCTTATGAAGACTTCGGCATTTTTTTAAAACTAAGCCTGATACAGCAACTCTATATCGTTGGCCTGGCGGGGCTCTCCCCTCCCCCGGCTGAGCGGCTGCCCCCCCTCCCCTCCCCAGCTGGCGTTGGGCGGCTGCCTCCCCTCCCCTCCCCCGCTGGGCGGCTGCCCCCCTCCCCTCCCCCGCTGGCGCTGGGCGGCTGCCGCCCTCTCCTCCGCAGCTGGCGCTGGGCGGCTGCCGCCCTCTCCTCCCCAGCTGGCGCTGGGCGGCTGCCCCCCCCCTCCCTCCCCTCCCCCCCCAGGCGCTGGGTGGCTGCCCGCCCTCCCCCCCTCCCCCTCCCACGCATAAATAAGCTTAGACCTAATAATAATAATAATAATCACAAGTTGAAATACTATACTCAGGTTTTTTTTTTCTTTCTTATTTTTTTTTTAAAAATTTCAGTTAGAATTTGAATCAGAAGGGGAAAATCTCCGTTGTAGAAAGTGAAGTAAAGGAGATGTTAGAAAGCAAGATTAAAAATAGGAAGCAGAAGTGGAGATCGAGTTGAAAGCTGAAAAGAATACAGAAAAGACCTTTTATCAATGTCTACAGTGGTCCACTTGAGGTGCACTGACCTCTCAACACTCCTCTAAAAATATTCCATCTTTTAATATTAAGGAGCGAAAATGGAAAGAACTTTTGTTAGTACCAAACTTGAGTTATGGTTGCTTTCGAGAAAAGGGTCTTCTGGCAAAGACAGATTCACTCCATTTTTTCTTTATTGTCATCATTATTGAAGGTGAATCTAGTGAGGCGTTTAGAGAAGTCGTAAGTCTTCAAATGTGATGTTCAGGTATCTAGAGCCATCGTCAGTTACTGCAAAGATCTA
>NC_090727.1:1053420-1055920 GCF_036898095.1 Palaemon carinicauda
GAATACAACACGAGAAAAGTGTTTAGTTAACTACTCTGTTAAACAGAGAATGGTTATGAAATGTCAACTTCATTGAATTGACTCAATTAGCAAAATACTAAAAAAAAAAAAAAAAACTCTATAATCATCAAATACGATCACAATAATCCTTAAAAACTAAAACGACCATATGTTGACTTGACCTTACCTTCCGTAGTTATCTTCATGTCCACAACTAAAATTGGTTGCACACTTACCTGTAAAGGAAATAAATCTTAGATATATAACCGAAAGTATTCTATTAATAACAAATAAGTAAAATTATTTTACCCAATTGTGCATTATGTACCGTCATAAACAGAGAAAATATAGTCAACAAAGTAATGACTGGATTAACATTAGTCTACACTGTCCAATATCCCAAAAATTAACTTTTTTGGATTTTGAGCAAAAAACTATCCAAAACAGCAGGCCCCGTATTGAAATATTTCTCAGATAATTATTCAGAAACTTTCACTTTGACTATTGATCTATTATTTCTCTTTTTCATTCAATTACGACAAAGTAAAAATATTCAGCTAATAAATATCATCAAAATCCGCACACTGGCAAGAAAACCTCTTGAACATATTAAAAATAGTATTGATAAATGAGTGAATTATGAAAAAAAAAAAAAAAAAAAAAAAAAAAAGGTTTTATGCACGTTTTTCGAAGTATTTAGACACGTATAATATGATTCACAGCACACGTAATTCATACATTTAGGTTTAAGTAATTTACAAATGACGAATTCTTATATGTAGCAAGTTACAGAAAATTTAATGCTGGGATAAATTGAATAAACCCTTTTGATATATTTTTATGAATATTTTAAATATATTTGGTTAAACTTTTCAAAGATCATTTGATGAACATTCCCGTTAAATGCAAATTAAGCCTTAAAGAGATCGGTGTACTGTCGCACAATAAAATAGATAAGATATACAATGAATTTTACTTAATAGAGATTATGACCAAAACGACCAACAATGATAATAATATCGAATGATTATGACCTTTCCTATCGTATTTAACATAAAATGACCTCATATTTCCATAAATAAAAAATCCAATCAACAATAAAGTTTTTGAGTATGGAAATCATTATGGTTCATGAGTCGACAGGAAATGGACGGTTCTGCAAGTTTTTGTCCAATATTTTCTCTCTTCTTTCCTCTGTTTAGTAAAACTCAGGCTACAAAACCTCGTGATTTCATAGCAATGTTTGGTTAGATCAGGACTGAATCATTAACATTACGAAAAAGAATAAAGGTTTTCAGTAATATACCAGTTGTCTTTAAATATCTATCTATCTATCGATATATATATATATATATATATATATATATATATATATATATATATATATATATATATATATATGTATATAGGCAATTATATTGAAATAAGCCATAAATTATATTCCTAATTTCTGGATTCTCTCTATACCTAAGGATCAGAGAGAGAGAGAGAGAGAGAGAGAGAGAGAGAGAGAGAGGAGAGAGAGAGAGAGAGAGAGAGAGAGAGAGAGAGATGTTTTTTCATAATTTCAGACCTTCTTTTGTCACAACTGCTATGTAAATATCTCATCTGAGCATACTTACCCCTGTGAATTTTATTCGCACTCAACATCCAAAGTTCCTTCTAAATATTTCATATCGGAAAACATTGTTATTCCAGTGGAAGAGTCGCTTTATGCCAGGTGGCGAGTGCCGTGCCCCACACACTGCATACTAACTGTGAACGTCTTACGCAAGACCTTTACAAAAAGCCAGGAATGTTACCGTGTGTTTTAACCACTTTCATTAGGATGAATCGTATATGGTTTCCTTGCGTTCTGTAATGAGGATATGGAAATTTTACATGACATTTCCTTCATATCTCAATACTTAATACATGAGTGTGTTACTTTAGCATGGCATTATTGGTTCTACATTCACAACTGACAGTTTTACATATAAAAAATCTGAATGAAACTATGAAGCATTTGACAAAAAAAAAAAAAAAAAATAAATAAATAAATAAAAAAAAAAAAAATTAATAACATAAAAATCAAACACACACACGTGCAATATAGGAGGGCGTTAATATGAAACTAATTCCATTAAAACATTGAAATGTTCATTATTCTCACTAGGAGAAAAGGCGTATTTGTTTTGACGTAGATTTTATTTTACGGATAGATGACTCACTACGTAATTACTTTGAAGGCTCAACGTTAAGCCTTATCCAATCTCCTGACCGTAACTACATTCCTTACATAATTCCTTTACGATATATTTATACAAAAATTAATAAAAAAATATTCTACTATTTTCATATTAATACCCATTTTTTACATATTCATCACAAAGGTACTATGAAACAGTTTATATAAAGATCATCAAAACTTGTTCCTTCCTTTCCATTCTACAACCAAACTTCACTATCATAAAGGGCAGATCGCTCAATAATCTTTACCTCATTTTTAGCACATTCATTG
>NC_090727.1:1058420-1063420 GCF_036898095.1 Palaemon carinicauda
TAATCCTTCTCTCGTGTTCCTGAAGAGTAAGACTTTGCAGAGGTTATAAGAATAAAAATTGCAAGCAAATAATAATAATAATATCTTGAGTCCGTAGACATTAATACTAAATTTTATTGAAAGTTTTAATAATAAAATAGGTTTTTCGTTAGATAAAAATAATATTGATTATATCTATAAATATTTGCTTCTATAAATTAAAATCTATTGTACGAAATTATAGGTTCAAAGTAGAGAAGGAAGTCTTTTATCAATCACCTCCAAGCGAATGTCTTCCGAAGTTCTAAAGGAAACCTTGAAGAACTCAGCCGGAGACTCGAGGCGGAATTGAAGAAATGTCATGGAAAATAAGGTTTTCAATTTGATACAATTGAATATTCATTAAAATGACAATTGGGAATCATTTAGAAAAATAATTGGGTTTTTTATTGTGAAAGTAATTCTAATTCCTAAAATAAATGTTTAAGAAAATATTTAATCATCTCATATCCCCGAAGACGCAGTGATTCCTTGCTTGCCTGGTCAACATAAAAACATTTGCTCCAACTTTGAATTTTTGAAGTTCTACTGATTCGACCACCCGATTAGGAAAATCATTCCACAACTTGGTAACAGCTGGAATAAAACTTCTAGAATACTGTGTAGTATTGAGCCTCATGATGGAGAAGGCCTGGCTATCATAATTAACTGCCTGCCTAGTATCACGAACAGGATGGAATTGTCCAAGGAGATCTGAATGTAAAGGATGGTCAGAGTTATGAGGTAGACGCATCAGAAAATGATCTGACCAAAACCTCATTTGTGGTAATTAACACAAAAAAAAAAAAAAAAATTATGGAACATTTTCCGAAAATGAGAAATAACCAGATGCTTTTGTAGTCATCTTTAAAAAAAAATATCGATTAGGTATCGATTTCAATATTCATTTTCATGAGATAATGAAAATAGATAAATCTAGGCAATGTAAGAAATGAAAACAGAGGTGATGAATTATCCTAATTTATGGATCTAAACAGATCAACCAACTGTGTCTCATTGCAAAAAAAGGAGCCACTAAGTTTAGCTCCAAAAGAGAGATCCAATCAGAGCGAAGATCAAATCCTTCGAGTCACTGGCTTTTGAAAGCAACTGATGGAAGACTTTGTTCTTAGCCTCAATATGGCACATCTCCCAAGAATGACTTGTTCTACACTTATTTTAAAACTCTGATAATACTGAAATTTTTGTTGAATAATAAAAATATTATCTATATCAAAATAAAAATCAATGATATATTACAAATATCAACATTACAAATAAAAATATTGCAATACTTTATCTAAATTCACATAATACTTTCTATTTTTTTATCTGCAAAAAATTGAATTCAAAGATACCCAGCAATTTCCTTTAGTCATGTCATTTCCCCGGTGGACTCTTCTCTGTGCTCATTCCCGGCCATCTTCTTAATATATACAAGGATGAGAATCTATCTGATTGTGACGTTATAATTTCAATGGAATGTGTGAAAGAGACAGTGTTCATCATTCATCTAAATTTACAAATTGATGCAAAGAGGGACTTTTCAACGCCATTCCCAGTCTAGTTTCGGCAGGAGGTTTGGCATTGAATATTTACAACGAAAATATCTTTATGGTAATAAAGGAGAAGGAAAATATATTTAAGTAGCAAAAATGTAGAACGAGTAACATATACTGTAGACAGTTTCTTGTCCAGTGCAGGACAAAGGCCTCATACATGTCAATATGTATATATATATATATATATATATATATATATATATATATATATATATATATATATATATATATATATATATATATATATATATATATTGAGCTATGTTCTAGCTTAAATTCCTTCAGTTATCCTCATGAAGGAACACAAGTTAAAGACAAAACTACACCATGACGGATAGTGGCCTTTTATGTGGATCTTTGGTGTGAGGTGGGGCGGGGTGGTAGATAGAGTGTGAATGCTGTGGAAGGTTCTACCCCAAGAAGTGTGTCATTATAGACTCAAAAAATCAGAGACAAAGTTATAGAAAAATTGAAATGGTTTTGCCAAAATTGTGTAGATGAAGCCAAGTTAATATAGCCATTACGAATATGTCGAAGAAGGATAGTTCAAATGCAAGAAGTATGGTACCTAATCAGAAAGATCAAAACTTTACCCAATACTAGAGGTATGGCAATTCAAAATGTAGGTCAAAGAGGCTCTAATGCTGAACGTACGGTGCCTAAATAAACTGTTAAAAACCTCTAATGCAAGAAAGAGGGTGCAATTAAATAAAAGTCCAAGAGCCTCTAATGCTAAAGGTAGGGGCCTCAATATTGAGATCAATGAGCTTCTTATACTAGAATTATGGCACCTAAAATAGAGGTCAAAGAACTTTTAATGCTAAAAGTATGGTACTTCAAAAATTGATATCAAAGACCCTCTAATGCCAGAGGTAAAGAGCTACAAAATAGAGGTCAGAGATCCTCTAATACTAGATGTAAGGAACTTCATTATAGAGGTCAAGGGGCCTCTAGTACAAGAAACATGGCACCTCAGAATAGAAGTAAGAACTTTTATTACTAAAAGTATTGTACTTCAAATATAGATGTCAAAGACCCTCAAATACTCGAGCCAAAAAGCTACTAAATAAAGGTCAAAGATCCTTTAACACTAAGAGGTAAGGAATTTCAATAAAGAGGTCAAAGAGCCTCTAATTCAAGAAATATGGCTCCCCAAAATAGAGGTCGAAGATCCTCTTAAGCTAAAAGTATGGGATTTTAAAAATAGATGCTATAGCTAAAGAGCTTTCTAAATAGAGCACTTCAAAATTAGATGTCAAAGACTCTCCAATTCTAGCGGTAAATCTCCTCAAAATAGATATCAACTAATCTCTGATGTTAGAAGAATGGCACCTCAAAATAAAGATCTAAGAACTTTTAATGGTAGGAGTACGGCACCACTAAACAGAGGTTAAAGAGCCTCTAATACTAGAAGTTTGGCACCTTAAAATAGAGGTCAAAGAGTCTATAATGCTAAAGGTATTGCACCTAAAAATAGACGTTAAAGAGCCTTCAATGCCTGAGATAAGGCGCCTCAAAATTGAGGCCAAAGAGCCATTAATACTAGAGGTAGATCGTATCGAAATAGAGCACAAAAAAAAATCTAATGCTAAAAGTAGGTTGTCTTAAAACAGAGGTCAAAGAAACTCTAATGCTAGAGGTAAAAAGCGTTAAAATAAGAGGTCATAGAACCCCTAATGCTACAGGTAGGATACCTCAAAATAGAGGTCAAAGAACTCCTGATGCTAAAACTAATGCAACGGAAAATACTGGCTAAAGAGCCTCGGATTCTAGAGGTAGTCCATCAAACTAGTGGTCTAAGAGACCCTAATGTTAAAGGTAAGGTGCCTCAAAATAGAGGCCTTAATAATAGAGGTAAGGCGAATCAAAATAGAGGTCGAATAGACTTTAATACTAAAGGTAACATGCCTCAAATTAGAGGTAAAAAGAGTCTTTAATAGTAGAGGTAAGGTGCCTCAAAATAGAGGGAAAAGAACCTCTAATATAAAGTTAAGGCACTACTAAATAGAAGCCAAAGAGCCTCTAATCGTAATGGTAAGGAGTCTCAAAATAGGGGTCAAAGAGTCTCTAATGCTAAATGTAAGGCACTTCAAAATTGAGGTAAAAGAGCCTCTGATGCTAGAGGTAATATTCTTCAGAAAAGAGGTCAAAGAATCTTTGATGCTTGAAATATAGCACTTGAAAATAGGTGTGTGTGACAGTCACGAAAAACACATACGCATACACACACACACACACACACACACACATATATATATATATATATATATATATATAAATAAATATATATATATATATATATATATATATATATATATATATATATATATATATATATATATATATATATATATATATATATCACTAACACTCGATTTTAATCAATGTAAATATTTTTCACATTGGCATTTAAAGCCAAATATACCTTTGGATATGTATATCCAGTGTAAATTCATTTTAATAAATACTTCTGGCCTGGCAAGGATTCAAATCTATGCCCCAAGACAAAACAATGCCTGTAGGGACGATTGGTAATTTCGTCTCTGCAGACCTTGTATCGGCCCATGGCTTAGGTTCAAATCCTTGTCCAGCCAGAAGCATAAATGAATTCCTCAACCATAAAACAATAATTACTTTACTTTTAATTGAATTGCTATTTTGCACTATCACACAACATTCACATAAATATTACGTAAGGTAAGATTATATTACATCATAACATAAACAGTTAGAACAGAGGAAAATCTACTAAAACAAAATATTATTGTCAAACTCGGAAACAGTGCAATAATGTGTCACTGGATGAAATGGCCGCTTTGTTCTATTATGTAAACTAATATAAGCTGCAGATATTCCGGTCCTACTAATTCAATATTAAATGTATTTCTGCAGTCTAATGCTGTATACAGATTTTAGTAGTAGAGAAATAATTGTTTCATGGAATGAATACTGTGACCCAATTTCTCTGTACAGGAAATGGCTTCCTCCGGCTAAGGACTTGAAAAGTTACAAAGCAGTATATCTCCTTTTCCATGCTAAACTCTGAAATAAACACAACAGCCGATTTTCTTCTGTCAGCAAAAAATCTGTTATTCTAAAGTTGTGGGTTTTAAAATCACTGAAGACATACCATTGCTAAAACACTACTGTACGTGATGCTAAATACCTAAAAGCCTAGAGGAATGGTGTGAGACTATGTTGAGAACAAGGATTTTCTCCAGCACAAGGTCTCGGGAGCTCCATCTGGAGTTTTGGAGTTGTATTAGGGATCCATATGTCTTTAGTACCATTTTTAAATTTAATGTTTTTATATTTTAAGATTTTGATGTATTTAGATATCTTGTAATTTCTTATGAGTACACTGCCATTATATACGGATAAAGGTTTCTATACAAATGTGCCCAGACGAAAAACATTAGT
>NC_090727.1:1068420-1073420 GCF_036898095.1 Palaemon carinicauda
GTCAAACAATTGTCGGGTGATGATAGGCGTTTTTACAAGCAGAAACTCGATCTAATTGATGGCCTAGATCCATACCAGATGCAGAATTCATTCAGTCAAAATATTGAGGATTTTCCCAGTATTTCATACATTGATATGGTGAACTACTTGGTACTGTCGGCCAACCCAGAACATGAGTGGGCATACATTTCCATTGAATAATCTGCTTCCAGAATTCGTTGTTTTTCCCTTTAATGCTTTTAAGTCCAAAATTAGATAAACACTGGGCCAATGAAGAGAGTGTTTATAATTATAAAGCTAATATTGATCATTTAGCCTAACCTTGTGTATTATAATTTTTGATTGTCAAAATGTATGTAAAAGTTTTGCATTATAATGTCAAATCTTTATCAGTTCATGCCTAAACATTGTGTTTGTGTTTGGTTACAAATGCTATAATTTCTTATATACATATAAACACATGATGGACAAACTCTATTGTAATGCTCTTGGATGATCGTTTTGCCTCCTTGCAATTAAATGCGCAAGTTTAATTATTTTTTCAATGTTTCATATATAAGCTGAAGACCCCTTCGGGTTAAACCAGCTTTCATATATTATTGTTATTTATAATCAATGTTTATTCATCACATAGGCCTGTATGTCTGCACAATTTAATACACAAATTAAAATAAATATAAATATACACTTAATTATATATAGGCATGAGCACCTTGACGAAATAGAGACCTAGGTAAGTAGCCTTTGTTAATATAGCCAATATGGGCGCTTTTAATTTTTGTTTTGAAAATCTGAGATGCCCCCTCCCCCACAAACACTACACACTGAACTGACGATGATACTTGTCAAGTCACCTATGCGATCGGATATAGCATGTTTACACAGGAATAATGATACTTTTAGGGCCTGGCCGAGACTGACCTGATATGAAATGATCAGAACAAATACGTGCGTAGGGTAGTGAGGATTCACGTAGATCAGCCCGTGATATTCTGGTCAACCACAAGTCACGTCTGCACTTGGATAATTCCTCTGTATCTTTGTCCTGATTCCGAATAACTGCCGGTATGCGGTAGAAACTCTTGTCATCTCTTCGTCCTCGATTCCCACAGCCAGCAATAGCGCAAAAACTGGGCATTGTGTGAATGTGAATGTGATGAAATGGCTAAATATTCAACAGTTCAACCATAGCTACTCACTGAACGCGTCTTTGTTTGCCCTCCAAGATGACGGACCGGAAGTTTGATGACGTGTATTGAAAGGACTCTATACCCGAGGAGTTGTGACGGTAAAGCAAATGTCTACCTTTGCATCTCGTATTTCCAGTGTAATACCTTCTACCATGTACAGTAGCAGAGGTAATTGTGATAACAAGGCAAGGGTAAGAGACTATCAGGCTACCTACGGTATACAGTATAGCATGTTCGTTTGAAAACTGTTCCACCATTAAGGACCGAGGATGACCAAGTAGATGTGCCTATCACTGACTGTTGGACTTGGGGATGATCTTCAGCTTTGTACAATCATGCATGTCAAATGACAAGATCCCTTCTACATTGCTAGACAAGTAATAATGACAAGGGTAAATAGGGCATGAAGTAATGGACAGACTAACAGACAGGCAGACGCCGGACTGACGGTTGGAAAAAAAAACTTCTAAGTTTCCCTCGCTATTTTGTTAGTAAGGATCTAAAAACCAGCAAAATTATATATATATATATATATATATATATATATATATATATATATATATATATATATTATATATGTGTGTATATATATGTATATATATAAATATATATATATATATATATATATATATATATATATATATATATATATATATATATATATATATATATATATATATATATATATATATATATATATATATATAAATATATATATATACATATATATATATATATATATATATATATATATATATATATATATATATATATATATATATATACACATATATAAATAAATATATATATATATATATATATATATATATATATATATATATATATATATATATATATTTTTTTTTGGGCTCAAGCCATGGCGTCCTGATGGAAGGTTCCTTTTTGGTAGCTTCCTTGGGTATATCACTACTAAATATTCCCAGAGAATTTAACCACAGGTTATCACAGAATTCTAACTTCTGGAGCGAGTATCCTAAAGGTTTCCCTTTTAAGACATCGTATATCAACAGGGGACGCATGTATTAACGCGCCACATAGCTATCTACACCCCAAACAGAGTTAACACTTCGGTGTGTAGGGGCGGAGAATAGCTGGGAGCCGTTCCACAGCTAATCTCGTTCGTGGCTACTTTTGGTACTCGAGACGTAAACAAACGGGCGCCATTGCTAAATGACATCACGTCCGTCGTCATCCTTCTGCTAGTAGCTTGCCTTACTTAGACGGATTTTCCCTACGCTCTTTTCATCAACCTGCATCTTCGTCATGTCGCTACCTTCGGCCTCGCCTTCTTCTGGAAAGTTGAGTACAAGGTTCCAGTATTGTTTAATTAAGCTCTGACCGTAAAGTAAATTTTACTTTTCGAGATATTTGATGTTTTGTGGCAGAGCTGTGCCTCGACCGGACCCGCCATTTTATGGCGTCGCTGTTGTTCGCATGCCTTATTTAGTTAGCCTCAACAGCGTTTTTTTCCGGCCTCCTTAACTAATCGATACTATTAGTTATTTAGTCTTCATAGCTAGGAACTTTTATATCATGTTTTGACGCCTTTTTATCGGTCATCGACTGACCCCATACCAGTTGGCTACTATAGCCCCTAGGCCAGAGCGCCTGTATCAGTGTTCATGCATGATATTTATCAGTGATCCTAGGTTAATTATGAAGATAGTGGCATTATTTTACAATACTTTTGACTGTGATGCAAGTGTTTTCGCCTTCAGGGACCATATAAGGGACAGGTTAGATAGTGAGTCTTTCTAACCTAACCTACACGTAGGACCCCTATATGCTTCCTTCATCCCCTGCCTTAGGGCATCCCCTCTGCATAATCTTGCTCCCCCTACCACGTAAAGGAATCAAGCTCTTATCAGAGTATTATATCGCTTTTCTGTCCTCCCTAAGGGAATGATTCCCCCTTAGGGTTGCGTCCGAGAATGAGGAACGACTAGCCCTTCCTCTATTGCTGGGGTTAGGTCTCCGACCATCCCTGCAATAGCGATACGTCTTCCATCCTTCCTAGTTCAGGATGTAACATCCCTGCTCTAGGTTAGGTTTTGGAGGGGTTTGTTGTGTACCTTGCTGAAACAATACCCATGCACCGTTTTCAGACAAGCTGCCTTACCTTAGGCTAGGGAGTGTCCTCCCTTCCTCGGTGGCCGCTCTGGTACAGAACCTCCTCCACAGAAGACCCTTCTCTTCTCCCCTCCCCACCTATCTCTTGTATGGCCTAGCCTATACTTAGGTTAGTCTATACACATCTGTCCCCTGTCCTACAACTCCTTAGGGTGGAGTGTTAGGGCTACCTTGAGCTCCTATGTGCAGTCCGCTCTGGTACATATACCCTTCATAGTGTCCTATGGGGTTAGCCACTGGATGCGTTCTGTCTGCAGGGGTCCCCCCCCCCTCTTGGGTGTTCCCTAGCCCTCCCTTGGGCTACCTTAGCTCCCGGTCCTCTGCGGCCCTTGCTTCTGGGTGATAGGGCTAGTCTCTATCATGGGTACACCCTCTCAGGTGGGATGTCTTGGGGTCCGTGGCCGGACCCCCTACATCCCTCCTTCTGTCTCTTTCACTATCCTGGTGCCGGTCCCTTGCCGCCTCCACTGTCGGCGATACCCACCTCCTACCTTGGTGACTTATCCCTTACCTCTGGGCCGCCAGTCCTCCGTGTGCCGGGGGACTGCCGCCTGCCGCCGGCTTCCAGCCGATGGCCTCCCCCTCCTTCCTCATAGCTTTGGTCGTCCGTCCAATATATATATATATATATATATATATATATATATATATATATATATATATATATATATATATATATATATATATATATATATATATATATATATATATATATATATATATCATATATGTATATATATATTATATATATCATATATATGTATATATATGTATGTATATGTATATATAAATATATATAAATACATATATATAAATATATATATGAATGTATATCACAAACACTCTTGATTTAAACCAATGTATAAATATCACCCACGAAAGGCATTTAATACCGAATTCCATCTTGGGAATATATACCCACTTGGAATTCATTTTAGGGTAACAGCTTCTGGCCGGATAGAGATTCCAACCCATGCCTATTCGGCCGGAAACCATGCCTGCGATGACTCTACCAACTGATGGCTCAATTGGTAGAGTCCTCGCAAGTATGCTTTCCGGTCGAATAGGCAGGGGTTCAAATCTCTACCCGGCCAGAAGCTGTTACCCTAAAATGAATTCCAAGTGGATATATATTCACAAGATAGAATTTGGTATTAAATGCCTTTCGTGGGTTATATATATACATATATATATATATACATATATATATATATATATATATATATATATATATATATATATATATATATATATATATATATATATATATATCATATATGATACAATTTTGATACCACACAGATAAATCCTGATGAACCAATAAGCCTACCTTTGAATAACAAGCTGTAGTGTACTGTTGGTCGCCGATTCCCCTTTCCCTTTAGTCATTCGATTCCGAAATTGAATGACAGACGGAAACGTAAAAACCATTCTCGGGTTAAAGCAGAGAGCGGATCGAGAGCACAAAAGAGCCCCGGTATTGTTGTTCCTCGCTGCATTCCTTTTGCTGATGTGATAATAGAAAACTCTTATATAATGTCTCTCTCCTACTTATTTCTTTCTAATAATGACGCAACGATATCCAAAGGCGTGAAGGAATGTGAACAGTTATACGTAGATGCTACAAAGAATGATCTCTATATTTGTTTTGCAAATAAA
>NC_090727.1:1078420-1090920 GCF_036898095.1 Palaemon carinicauda
ATTTTACACGAACGCACCTCAATGCAAGATTGAATGAAGCAAAGTTGTGTGTGACAGAGGACGTGTGGGCAAATGCTGTTCGGCGCTCTGAATACTTTGAGAGAGAGTACTGGTCATTTGATAATATCCATGACAGTGTGGATCCCATCATCATAAGTCTCGCCAGTGACGACGAAGAGGAAGACTTTATTTCAGACAGTTTGGATGGGTAAAAAAAGTGAATGTGAATAATATATATATATATATATATATATATATATATATATATATATATATATATATATATATATATATATATATAACGGATTTTGAGCGAAGCGAAAAATCTATTTTTGGGTGAGATGGCCATGTCGTCCTGATGGAAGTTCCTATAGGGTAGCTTCCTAGGGTATATTACAACTACGGCGATGTTCCCAGAGAATTTACCTTAAGGTACCAGAATTCCAACTCCTGGAGCGAGTATCCCTCGTGAAAGGGATATCGCGACATATCAGAGGACGTATTCTAGACACGTCACATGGCAATCTACATCCTGGACAGAGATTTCGTCTCGTAGGAGGTGATTGGCGAGATACGAATTCGGGAAAGAAAAAGGGGAGCCGCTCCCAAGGCTTCCTATCCCCCGATTCGTATGCGTGCCTGGCGCCAATCCTGGCGCCATCTGTATTCCTTGTAGCGTACACGAGGTGCTACAGATACTGTATGTAGGGAGGGGTCCTACAGCCCTTTCTTAGAAAGGCAAGGGCGGGTCCATCAGGACGACATGGCCATCTCACCCAAAAATAGATTTTTCGCTTCGCTCAAAATCCGTTTTTTGGGCTCAAGCCATGTCGTCCTGATGGAAGTGTACCAGAGCATTACTGTATCTGTGGATTCTCAGAACGTGCCGTACTCCCCGGATGTAATTTTTTCCCGGTCGACTAGACCTAGAGACCTAAGATGTTACCGTTATACATCTTTTCAACTAACTATAAACTATGTTAGAGCTTCCTGCCCCCTACAGGGAAGAGTCCTACTAGACTCTGGAAAAGTCTCGAAGAGTACATATATCTATGTATGAATACCAGGCAAGCTAATATAGTGGTCTCGCCCTATATTAAGTAAAGCATAGTTTGTAAAGAACCACTGCGTCAATATGAAATATCGACCAGTTCTCCGCACAATACTTGTATTGGACAAAGGTTTTATATCCGCATAGGAGGAAACCCAATGCAACATAGCTTGCATAAAGGAACAATTCTATTAGAATTATCCCAGATAAGGTACATAGAATGAATGCTCAATTATACCAATAAATTGACACAGGTGAAGGAGACGCAAGGTTCTCAAGAACCAGATTATTGACAGGCAATAAATAGACAGGTTAACCACAATTATATATATATATACATAAGAAGAGGATAACCCAAAACTTTAAGCATAAGTATGATAGTAAACAGAGCTTGTTTGTCTGAAAGAAAAAACATTAGATGCCACTTTTAAGATACCGAGGTATCAAAGTCATAAAAGCCTGTATTACAAATCAATGACATTAGCGTTAGAAACGCTCGGCACACATGTCTGCACTTATGCTAGGTTCACCTTCGGAAATGGAACAGTCTGGATGGGCAACACAGTGCCCTCACTTAGTTTGTAGTACAGTATGTAACTACACACTCACCCTGGAATTAATCGTCCCAATTAAGACCACTGTTCCTCGCAGAGTTAAACAGTAGGGTTAACACCGCGACCCACTGCTACCACAGATCTCTTTTAGTTCCTCTACTTGCTTCGCATAGTGGCGAAAGAACACTCTGGAAGACTTCCAGCCAGTGTATGAACGGAGATGTTCAAAATCCATACAATTAAAGAAATTTAAGAATGAGGCAACTTTCCTCGGATCGTGACCTGCGGGTGTATTGTCAGGATCCGCTCTGCGAATAAACTATGTGATTTTCGCTCTGAGTTGATTCAGAGATAAATTTGAGCCTGATGTTTCTCCCCTGAATAGTTGACCACCCTTGAAGTCTGAAGTTCTATGAAGATAGACCTTTAGGCATTCTACTGGACATAGAGATGCATCTTCTTTCAGAGGGCAGATTCTCCAGGGACCCCACCTGTTGGTGGGTAACTCATTCTTGGCGAGAAACGTAGGATCCGCAAACAGGTTCAGTTCTCCCCCATCCAGGAACTGAACACGACCTGCCTCTCTCGAGAGGCTACAATCTCACTAACCCTGGCCCCGGACGCGAGTGCAAAATAGGAAAATAACTTTTTGTGTCAAATCCTTTAACGCACACTCTTCATTGCTCAACAGAGAAGCGAAATGAAGAACTTGTCTAAAGACCATGAAATGGGCTTTGGAGGTGCTGAAGGTCTGAGCCTAGCACAGGCTTTCGGGACTTTATTAAAGATCTCGTTACCTAGGTCGACCTGAGATTTGCACTTATATTCCTCAAGGAAGTCTATACTGGCTTTCGAAATCCCGAAACGCTTTCTCACCGCTAGGGAGAGAAAATCATGAGCTGCAGGGTCCGGGTTTTCTGTAATGAAGCGCAGACAGTTGACTTCTGGACTCGCTGGGTCAGAACTGGATCTGGTAGTGGTACAAACTTCAGCTACAGGTCCAATGCCAGGAGGAACCACACGCTGTTCGGCCACTTGTGGGCCACTATTGCCGCTACCCTTTGAAGGATCTCATTTTGTTGAGGACCCTCAACAGAAGGTTGTGAGGAGGGAACAGATAAATCTTGGACCATCTGTTCCAGTCGAGGGACATCGCGTCCACTGCTTCCGCTAAGGGGTCCTCGTACGGGGCACGTACAGGGGCAACTTCTTGTTGTCTTTCGTCGCAAAGAGGTCTATCTGCAGTTCTGGGACTGATTCAGAATGAAGGAGAATGATCCTGCGTCTAAGGACCATTCCGACTCTATCGGTGTGAACCTGGATAGAGCGTCCGCTGTCACATTGCGGACTCCTTGAAGGTGAACTGCCGACAGGTACCACTTCTTCTTTTCCGCCAATCGGAAGACGGCCAACATCACCTGGTTGAGAGGTGGTGACCTCGATCCTTGTCGATTCAAGTATCTCACAACTACCTCGCTGTCTATCACCACCTTATGTGGATCGAGTGACGCGGGGAGACTTTCTTTAAGGTAAGGAGCACTGCCCTAGCTTCTAGAAAGTTTTATGTGAAAGGTCTTGAATAGCCTGGACCAAGTCCCCTGGACTTTTTTCCGATGAGAGTGACCTCCCCATCCCTCCTTCGAGGCGTCTGAGTGAATCGTCACCGACGGGGGAGGTGGCTGAAGAAGAACCGACTTCTTTAGATGTCTGGCTTAGGACCAAGGCCTGAGAAGAGTACTTAGCCGAAGCGGCTGGTCTTCTCAGATCTCTTCACGCGTTTGATGCATAACTTCTCCAAACTCCGATTGCATCCTTTAGCTGTGCTCTTAGCACTGGGTCTGTCACCGAAGCAAACTGGAGAGAGCGCAGTACTCTCTCCTGCTCGTGTCTTGATATCCTTTCGGAATCTTGAAGTCTCTTGACAGAACCAGCTATCTCCTTCCTTTTCTTCGCCGGGGTGGAGAAACGGTGTGACAAAAGGTCCCAGTGGATTCCCAGCCACTGGAACTTTTGAGATGGAGAAAGTCGAGACTTTTTCTGTTGATCTTGAAGCCTAGGTACTCTAGGAACTGGATCACTTGACTGGAAGCTTGCAAGCATTCTGTCTTGGATGCTGCCCACACCAACCAGTCGTCCAGGTAGGCTACTACCTGAATTCCCTTTAGGCGTAATTGTTTGAGAGCTACGCTCGCAAGCTTCGTAAAAATCCTTGGGGCTATGTTTAGCCCGAATGGCATGGCTCCGAAGGCGTATAGTCTTCGTTGTAGCCTGAACCCTAGGTAGGGGGAGAGTCGATGGCTAATTGGAATGTGCCAATAGGCGTCTGACAAGTCTATAGAGACGGAATATGCCCTCTTGGGCAGTAAGGTCCTTATGTGTTGCAGTGTTAGCATTTTGAATTTGCAATTCACTATGAACTTGTTGAGTGGCGACAAGTCCAGAATGACTCTGAGCTTTTCCGAGTCTTTCTTGGGAACACAAAACAGCCTCCCTTAGAAATTGATGGGCTTCACCCTTCGGATCACCTTTTTTCTCCAACAGTTCTTGAACGTACTCCTCCATAACGGGGGTGGAGTGTTGGAAAAACCGAAGGCACGGGGGTGGAGTGCTGTACCAGCTCCCGCCCAGTCCATTCTTGAGTAGGCTGTGGGCCCAGGGATCGAAGGTCCACCGATCCCGAAATTTCAGAAGTCTCCCTCCTACCGGTATCACCTCACTTGGACTGCCGTCCTGAGGTCTTGCCTTCCTGACCACGACCACCCCTGAATCCCCTTCCCCTTGAGGGGCGTCTAGACGAGCCTCTGGCTGCTCCTCTAGGCTTTGCTCGAAAGGAAGTAGACTGCCCTTCGAACGCTGGGGTGAATGCCGTGGACTGTGTCGACACGGCCTGGGGTACTCACTGAAAGGTGGTCGGGATTTGTGCCACGATCTGGGGCACTGGGGGCAATGGCAATTGCAGTTGCTGTTGCTGTCTAAGAGGCTTGGCTGGCCGAGACGGTAGCCTAGACCTCATAGTCTTCCTCTTTGGTTGAGGACCCTCATCCGGGGAAGACTTTCTTTTGATAGCCAGGCCCCACTTCTGGAGAAGGTTTCTATTCTCCAAGGCGGCCTTATCAACAACTTCTTTGACCAAGTCGGTAGGGAAAAGGTCTTTTCCCCAAATGTTGGAGGAGATTAGTTTCTTTGGCTCGTGCCTCACCGTAGCCGAGGTAAACACGAACTCCCTACAAGCTCTCCTTGCCTTGACGAAGCCATAAAGGTCCTTCGTCACTGTGGCCAGATGAGGCTTGGCCACTACCATGAACATTTCATGGACCTTGGGGTCACTTGCCATCGTCTCGAGAGTAGTCTGAAGAGACATTGAGGCAGTCAGTCTTTCTTTTGTATCGAACTCACTTCGCAAAAGAAAGTCAGTCAGCCTCCAACTTTCCCACTGAGAACGTAAGATGGACGTCCTTCCAGTCTTTGTGGTCCATAGGCAGGGCCAGCGACAAGGGTTTACACTCCTCTAGGGAGGGGCAAGACTTGCCGGCCTCGATTGCTTTTAGTACAGCCAGAAACCCTTTCTGTAAAAAGGGGAAGGCTCTAGTAGGCGAGGACACAAAGGAAGGGAGCTTCCTATTCAATGCGGCTACCTTTGAGTTAGAGAAGCCCCTCTCTTTCATCGAGGATGAAAGTAGAGCTTGAGCCTTAGCATGGTCCATCACTATGACCTCCTTCGGCTCTGTCTCCTCCTTTGAAGCTGGTTCCTTCCTCAGCCGGACATAACAGTCCGGATATGATGCCTTGCTGGGCCAGAATTCCACCTCCTCCAGGGGAACTGAGCCCAGCTTATCCGAGATGACGATCTTTCCAGTCGTCATCGGCATGTGCTCAGCATACCTCCATGGGTTAGCATCTGAGCACAAGGGAAGGTCTTTCACATTGAGCTTTTTCTGGGGCCCATGTGATTCTGCAAGGCACTGCATTCGCAGTTCCATTGCAGCCGCCTTCTCCTGATTCTCCTTCTGCATTTGTTGGATCATTCCAACAATAGAAGAGAGGGCCTGTCCCAGCTCTACTGGGAGACCGGCCGATGTAGAGGGGCTTGAACTTCATCCTGGGCTTCTGCCAGGAGGTCTTCCTCCTGACACCCGTCCACATCAGACATCCTGTCATCTAGCTGGATGTTTTGCATCGCGACCGCGACTTCAGCATCCACCTGGATCTGAACTTAGGGGATCTCCTCTTGAGGCTGGGGAATCACTGCATCAGCTGATGCCTTAGGGAAAGGATACGCCCTCATCTTCTCACTTGGAAGATAAGGGCCAGAAGTGTTCTTTTGGAAGCCCCTTACCCAGGTACGAAGCTTCTTCCTAGCTATTTAAATGTCTCAGTAATCAGGTTAGTGCACACAGTACATACCTGAGGGTCCCAATACCGGAGATCATCCTTGGAGACAGCGTATGCTGCGTGTCTCCTACAAAACTCATGTCCGCAGAGGTTCTTGCTGCTGACATTGCAGAAAGCACTTCCCCACTTCGGAGTGTCCTTCTGTAAAGAGAAGAAATTTCCATGAGTATCAAGTGAACTATGTATCACTGGATATGCATAGTATAGCATAATAATTCAGAAAGGAAAGACACACACTTGTGTTTCCCTCACAACCCATTGTTGCAGCCTTCCAGATAATAAAATCAAAATGGTTTATCTCTTCTAGAGTAACCAATGCAAGGTTTCCAGAGGAAACAGGTGGAGCTCACACCTAAGCAATGATTTTAAAATCCTGGATAATAGACAGGGAAGAACTCAGCTTCCTATCTGTAGGGCAACAGCAAAGGGATGTGCAAGAAAAAACAATAGTGTTAGAAGACACAGTGCTGTACCAAAACCCTTACCATAGTTTTCTTCTTACTGTATATGTTATACTGAAGAATACTAGTACAGTATAGGGGGATGTGTGCCGGCCTGCCTTTGCCGGCCGGCACACACCACAACTAGCTTTAAAGTATACTACTTAACAGCTATAGGGCGGCAGCACTCTGGTTCAAATGCCTGTGCCGGTCGGCAGCAACTGCCGGCCGGTAACAGCCAGTGTTGGCCGGCAATGGCTGCCGGCCAGCAACTACACAAGGTAGTACCCAGCTGCCGGCCACACTCTTGGTGACCGGCAGACAAGGGCTGACATAAGCCGGCCGGCAAAGGTACAAGACCGATGCCAGCTGGCAGCAAAAGAACCAGAGGACTACACCTGCCCGGCAGCCGGCCTCATAGACCGGCAGCCGGGACAGGTACAGCACTAGAAGAAAAATAGAATGGATGCCGGGATAAGAGTGTACACAACCTCCAAGCCCGGCAACCGAAAGAGTGCATATAAGGAAGGGGAGAAACTAATTCAGGCTTCCTTGACCAATGCCGTCCGGCTCTGCCGGCAGGCATGGATGAGGGACCAAGAGAGGTCCGGGCAGCACTCGAAAACATAAGACCCTTGCCGGCCAGCAGCTCTGCCGGCCGGCAAGGGGCTGAGTCAATTCCACATCCTAACCTATACTAGGTCCAGAAGTAGAACGACGTTCAGTACAGTAAGACCCCTGCCGGCCAGCTCTGCCGGCCGGCAAGGGGCTGAGTCAATTCCACATCCTAACCTATACTAGGTCCAGATGTAGAACGACGTACAGTACAGTAATGGCTCGGCCATTACGAAGAAAGAGGGGGAAGGGACAAGAGGGTCCTGCCAACCTTGCTTTAGTGACAGATCACCCGCAGCCAAGAAACTTATCTTAGCCTAAGGGAGATCTAAGGGGAAAGGCCAGCAATACTTGCCAGCTTCCAGAGCACCAAAGCAAGGAAGGCGTTGCTACTCCCAAGGGAAGAACTTATCCTCCCCCGAGAACAGCAACAAGGACTAGTCTGGTAGATCACAAAAGAAGGAATCATATCCACAGAAACCTTCGGTAGTGACCTAAGGGAGCTAAGCTCCCTTTGTATGTGTTAGGTCAGCGAGGGGGACTCAGCCCCAAGCCAGACAACACAGACTCAGACTAAAAACTCTGTTGTTCTGTCCCTCTTGAACCATAACTACAGGAACAGGAAGGTACAGTAACACCCTAGTATAGTTTTATCGAAAATAAATTCGGAAAAAACCACTTAGGGATAAGCCCAAGGCTTAAACAGAGGGAAAGGGATTGCATACCTTCTCCGAAGAAAAGAAAGCAACCGGGGAGTATGATAAAGTATACTAAGGCTCCATAAGCAACTAGCCTAGGCACCAAGAGAATCAATTACCTAATTCACCGAAACTCACTCGTATACTATCTTGGAAATATTCCACACAGTCTAAAATGTATAAAATATAGCCTAAAGCTTCAATAAAATTTTAATTACACTCGAAAAAACTATAATCATGCATGAAGTACTAGGACCAAACGACTAGGCTACATGGCCTAGCGTAGGCCGGAATGGCGAATACTTCGCCAAATAATACTAAGCACGAAAGGAAATCCTATGTAATGCTAAATAGCTAAAATTTATTAAAGCAAAACAACCAGGAATGTCGCTCTGACTAACTAATTTATACCTAGCGAGCGACAGCGTCCAAGACGCCTCTGGTAGGCTACGGCTCTTGTATCAAAGATTAATCCTATTAATCACTCAAAATTTTACCAAGAGCCTACATTTATACATAAAAGACACTATACTCAACTTATCAGAGGCCGACGAAGACGGAGAAGCCATGAAAAGTCGAATAAATCCAAGATTTGCGAGAAAAACAGGAAAAAACACCGAGTTGTTAAGCTACGCAAAAAGGAATACAGATGGCGCCAGGATTGGCACCAGGCACGCATACGAATCGGGGGATAGGAAGCCTTAGGAGCGGCTCCCCTTTTTCTTTCCCGAATTCGTATCTCGCCAATCACCTCCTACGAGACGAAATCTCTGTCCAGGATGTAGATTGCCATGTGACGTGTCTAGAATACGTCCTCTGATGTGTCGCGATATCCCTTTCACGAGGGATACTCGCTCCAGGAGTTAGAATTCTGGTACCTTAAGGTAAATTCTCTGGGAATATCGCCGTAGTTGTAATATACCCTAGGAAGCTACCCTATAGGAACTTCCATCAGGACGACATGGCTTGAGCCCAAAAATATATATATATTTATATTTATATATATATAATATATATATAAATTATAAATATATATATATATATATATATATATATATATATATATATATATATATATATATATATATATATATATATATATATTACTTTACATATATATATATATATATATATATATATATATATGTATATATATATATATATTCTATTTCAGTCTTGTAACTTTATTCATTATAATGTTAGCTGTTATATTACTAATTATGTACAATACATTTATTGTTAATAAAGTATTACTATTCTTCCACCTCCATCCAATCCTCAGCCATATTAAATATTTATAATGACCATGTTATGTGCGCATCCTCAACAATCATTCCATAACTTCAACACAATAATGACTGCATTCCTGTATTGAAAAATAAAAACACCTTATCTCTATCAAAGATATAATTATATATAATTTCTTGTACTGATATAATGAGGGGGCGTGGCAGGTGTAAACGTCACGGGCCTCACGTCATAGTTAACATACGTCATTCTGCTCCTAGTTGCCAGGTCTTAATTTCCGTTCTCGCCATAACCACAGAATTTAGATGACATTTCTCTATATAAAGTAAGACAATAATGCGGAGTAGATGCTTGAATCCATTTTTCTTAATTAGGCGGTGTCTCAAACTCTGGTGGTTTCAGTTTCACATTAATCAGAAGCCTAGTTCATTAGTTATATTAAAAAAAGAGGGTGTCATGGTCCGTGAAATACACAGTAACTACTTATTGCAGCCACAGATCGCTTCTCGTCAGAAGTAAACAAAGACGGAAATTTCTCTTTTTATTGTTTAAAGGGCGTTCCTAAGCAAGTGGAATTCATTTCTTCATTTTATTCTCTACTGGCAAGAAGGTTGAAATGATGTGACTATTATTCATGATCCATTATTACTACTTTACATATTACAAGCATATGTTAACTTTTCTCATTGAAATTTTAATTTTCAAATACCTAACCAAAAGCAATCTTAAAAATTCAAAATGCTTTTCACAACTGTAAATGTTTTTCACTCATTTCCTTTATTCCCGTTCCAGAATCTTTGTGGGAATAATACTCCGTTGTACGGGGGAAACCTAGTGGGTTTCATTAAGTCTAAAAATGAACAATCAGATTTAAAATACTACACTACGGTTGTTTGAAACTTTAGAAACAGAAGTTTGATCAAAAGTAACGAGAAGGATAACACTGTATTTAGCACCATATATTAAAAAAATTTCGTGATTAAAAAATAATGAAAGAAACGAATCATCAAGAGGTAGAATGGTCAGAACTGTTAGATCAAGGAAAAATCTTTCTTTTTTCAGTTGATATAACCTTGAATTAAATTAAAACATTTCAAGTTGAGCTGTGTTTTTTTTATTAAATGCAAATAAATCAAATGGTAAGGATCGGAATTATCTAGAATCCCAATGAAATAAATAAAGTTAATTCAAAATAAAAGATGATAGTAATCAAGTTACAGCCAAATGAAAGGCGAGAAACCCAAAGTATGACTCATTTCCCCCTAAATTCTTGTTTGTCTGTGCGTCCATTGGCAGTCTTTAAAAGCACTCCATTGCCTCCAGTGGCCTTTGATCTCAAGAGACTTCTGCGGAAAATCATCTAATTCTCGGGAAGCCACAACCCAAGATCTCTTCTTCCTCTACAATCGTACTACAAGAATAACGGGTTTCTAACACTAATAATACGGTAAGCTATAAACAAACACACATATATATATACACACACACACACACATATATATATATATATATATATATATATATATATATATATATATATATATATATATACATAGAGAGAGAGAGAGAGAGAGAGAGAGAGAGAGAGAGAGAGAGAGAGAGAGAGAGAGAGAGAGAGAGAGAATGTACATAGTATATATACATATATAAATAAGGATAAGACTTCATTGTTACATACAGTTCAAAAACTTTCTTCAATGGATATATTTAGGGTGCCTAGGAAAATCAATCGGACCAATATTGGAATCGAATCTTCTTATGAGATTTATCTTGATTATGCTTCGATGGAAATCAGTGAAATTAAAGGAGCCAGACAAATGTTGGAGCAAATGAAACTTTTCTGAAGGTTAAAAAAAAAAGACGGGAGAACTAAAGGCTAATCGAATTTGACATGTTTTTTGCTATGCCAATAAGCAAATCTGTTATCGTTAGCTTTTTTAGAAATGGTAAATAAAAATACCAGGACTCGGATATGGTATGAACAGGAGAATATCTAGTATTATTCAAAGCCTATATATATGTAGATCTTGGTATAATCCAGGATCCAGAGATCTTGGCATCATCTGTCGGAATATCGTAACCCGAATCAATTAATGATTAAGTACTCCCTAAAGATACCACTGAGAATTACTAATCGTGGGTGGTGTGTGTGTGTGCGCGCGCTAGTGTGTGTGTGTGTGCGCTAGTGTGTGTAACTTGAACGGTTGCTATTGCCATTTTTACCGAAACAGTGAATATTACAGAAAATGCAGTTTTTAAGGGATAAGATTTACTAGCCCGTCAATTCAAACTTGACTCCTATAGAGCTGGACCAAATAAATTCGGAATATATAAAATATAATACTATATATTATATCTACTTGATAAAAAAAACCATTCAAAGATAAAAATCTATGATACAGATATTTAAACTTATGTTTCTTGAAAACAGAAAAATTCTCAGAAATCGATAAATTTACTTATCAGATAATGGTTGCTGACTAAAATATAACTGACTTTTACCTATCATATTCCCCTTCTATAGTCGATGTCAGTCTTTGTGGCATTTCTGAGTCAGCGAAGACCCATAAATAGTTGCGATGGGTCATGGAATCCCCCAAGAGCGAACCCGTAAAGAAAGTTACTTCAACCATCTCACACTGAAACACATTTGCGATGAAAATTATTAAATTTGCGAAGTATGAAAATAGAAGAACATGGAAATTGTATTGACCTATCTGGTTGATTCTACGCCTACACAAGATTTTTAACGCGCTGGTGCAACAAAACGGACAACCACTTCCTAATGAATAATTATTGAATGATGTGTTTTCAAATGCAGAGATGACGCTCAAACATTGCAAATAAGACATGCTTTCTGTAAAAGTTAATACTCAAGAGATATTCAGCAAATTAACAGTAACTTGTACAAAGAAAAACGAGAAAGAAAAGGTTTGGTGCAAGCAAGTTTGCAATATAATTCAAAGCGTCAAAAAAAAAAAAAAAAAAAAAAAAAAAGAATATTACAGCCTAGCAGGAATTTACATCGTGAAAAAAAGCAATTTGTATCATGTAAAGTTATAACAATTTCTTACATGGAAATAATAATGCTCATATTACAATCTTTAAAATTTTTACGAACAAAATCGATATTAGGTGATTAAAGAATTAAAAATTCTCGATTTATTAACAGACCAGAACTGTTTGTTTGCACAAAGATATAGTTGACAGTGCATTGAAGTAAAAGGATGGTAATTTGCTGTTACCAAAACAATAATGAAAAAAAAATCCTTATCATCTACAGCAAATAATTAATGAACCAACGAGGATGAACTACAGCGAAAGCTTTCATAACAAAACTTCAGCTTCTTCATAAAACGTGGCGGGACAGCTGGCCGATGGACATTTGGCCTAACAAAACAAAATTAACCAACTTACATAAAATACCGACAAATGTATGTTTATAGGTATTCAAAGTGTTTTAAGCATTTAAAAACTTAACTGCATATAAAACCAAATTGAA
>NC_090727.1:1095920-1098420 GCF_036898095.1 Palaemon carinicauda
GAGTCTTATCTAAATTACCAGCGTAATAAATGTTTTGTACTTAATAAAAATATCCTGGAATTATGATGCATAATAATTACTTGGTTTAGTATAGTGTTTGTAATTACCTATTAAGTTTAGTATTAAGATAATGAAGATTGAAAATTAGATTGAGGATTGTATATATTAAGTACTTTAATTGATTTATGTAAATATCAAATTAGGATTTTTTATTTGAACTTTCAACAGTATTTTCATCCTATGCGAAACTTTGGTGTAGTATCTGTTGTACATAATGAACAATAAGCTTAGTTTACAAATTATGGAAAAATTAAATTGTGACAGCAAATGTATGATTAGATAAATGAGGCAGAAAAAAAAACAAAATTAAAAATAGCTTGATTATGGGCTCTAGAGACCCGTCAATCCTCAGAGCAAAAGTCTTACTGGGTGCCGTAAATTGGCTTCATATTGTTAAGGTATGAACTTATAAAGAAAAAAAAAAGTCGAAGCGAATGTCCATTTCCATCGGAAGTTCAATCCCTTTTACATCAAGATAGATAAGAAAAGTTACATTAACTACTTAAACTGAAGTAGGATTGCAATCACAAAAGCTTTCTACCAACAACAACAAAAGGACCAATTAAGTCTTTCTAAAATGAACAGGGATTTATCGTTTTACAAAACAGCTTTTCTCTACCCAAATGCTGTCATTCTAGAATAGATGTAGCACAAAAGAAGAAATTTGAATACTTTTATTGGTCATACAGCTAAAGCCACTGAGGACACTACCAAAAACTATAGGAACTTTTGTCCATTATGGCAATGATATATAATGGCAATTTTGGATTCAAAAGATGAAAAGGCTTTTTTTGCAGGCAATTTCATCTAAGTATTTTCGAAATGATTCACAATGATAGGACAATCTGCGGAAAATGCCAAAAGAACGTAGCAAAAAGTTTGGACGAACACACAATTCCTTACGTAGTTCAGAAATAATAATTTTTTACTTTGATCGGGAGATTTCGTTTCCTTTGTAGACATAAAATCCTGTGAGATAATGAACATAATGTACTTGCCTAACAAAGCCTAAAACGAAGGAAAGAGAAATAGAAAAAAAAATAAATGAAAGCCTCATTCATACAAAAGAAATATAAATATACTAACCACCTGAGACTGACTACGGGATTCAAGGAAAATTAAAGAGTTATGAACTATCCAGAAAAAAATTATGATTTATGTGTATATACATATATATGCGTGTATATATATATATATATATATATATATATATATATATATATATATATATATATATATATATATATACATATATAACAATTACAAACATATATATATATATATATATATATATATATATATATATATATATATATATATATATGTATATATATATATATATATATATATATATATATATATATATATATATATTCATATATATATTCATATATATAAACTGTATGATTATATATATATATATGTATATATGTATATATATACACATATATACATATATATACATACATATATATATATACATATATACATATATATACATTTATACATATATATATACATATACACACATATATATACATATTTATATGTATATATATATATATATATATACATATTTATATGTATATATATACATATTTATATGTATATATATATACATATTTATATATATATATATATATATATATATATATATATATATATATATATATTATATATATAAGTGTGTGTGTGTCAGCGATTAGCTTTCATGCAAGGTGTGCAAAAGGTAAGAGGGTGCGTAGCGAGAAGAAGAAAGTCAAAGGGCACAAAATGCATTTATGTGGTGAATTAGAGATGCATTTAGCGACAGGAGAAAGGTCTCCGTCCCAGGATTTCACTGCTAATGAAACTAACTAAATATAGCACAGATTTTGAAAAGTCTGACGGTAAACGGGAACGTTTTTATGATTCTGAATCGGTACATGGTTGTTGTGAATGAGACAAGTGGTTGTAAGGGGTAATTCAAATGTTAAACGTATGTGGCCAAAAAAGAAAATTATAAGGAAAATTGATTAAATGCGTTAAAAGATTTGTATAAAGGACGAAATTAATCAAAATGCTAAGAATAATTGCGGGAAGAATGAATTTTTTAATCTTTGATGCAACATGGAAAACAGAAGGCATTTTAGTTGGAATAAAAAGGCATCAAAATGTGGCAATGCACATTAAGATGGTAAGTGCAAAATGAGAATTGCATATGAAAATAGAGAAGGTGGTAATATCAGCTGTTGGAGAAACAGACACCTTTGAGGTTAGTGTTGGATTTAAGCTCTTGATTTGTATTGGTCAAGGATGCGGTAAGTGAAGAGATCACAAATGGAAAGTTTTAAGGGTTGCTATAGCAGATGATTTGGCGATTACCGCTGAAAATGAAGAAGACTTACAAAGAACGGTTATAGAGTGGCGAAAGACGTTGGATAGGGGTGGTAGGAGTAAA
>NC_090727.1:1108420-1110920 GCF_036898095.1 Palaemon carinicauda
TGTTCTTTGCTCCTCTTAAAATTGACAAATCTACGTGGTGTGCAAAAAGAGCTATTGGGTGTTAAAAATGGACGTGGTGTACGGCAATAAGATTAGCTTCCATTGGGAGTCTTATCTAAATTACCAGCGTAATAAATGTTTTGTACTTAATAAAAATATCCTGGAATTATGATGCATAATAATTACTTGGTTTAGTATAGTGTTTGTAATTACCTATTAAGTTTAGTATTAAGATAATGAAGATTGAAAATTAGATTGAGGATTGTATATATTAAGTACTTTAATTGATTTATGTAAATATCAAATTAGGATTTTTTATTTGAACTTTCAACAGTATTTTCATCCTATGCGAAACTTTGGTGTAGTATCTGTTGTACATAATGAACAATAAGCTTAGTTTACAAATTATGGAAAAATTAAATTGTGACAGCAAATGTATGATTAGATAAATGAGGCAGAAAAAAAAACAAAATTAAAAATAGCTTGATTATGGGCTCTAGAGACCCGTCAATCCTCAGAGCAAAAGTCTTACTGGGTGCCGTAAATTGGCTTCATATTGTTAAGGTATGAACTTATAAAGAAAAAAAAAAGTCGAAGCGAATGTCCATTTCCATCGGAAGTTCAATCCCTTTTACATCAAGATAGATAAGAAAAGTTACATTAACTACTTAAACTGAAGTAGGATTGCAATCACAAAAGCTTTCTACCAACAACAACAAAAGGACCAATTAAGTCTTTCTAAAATGAACAGGGATTTATCGTTTTACAAAACAGCTTTTCTCTACCCAAATGCTGTCATTCTAGAATAGATGTAGCACAAAAGAAGAAATTTGAATACTTTTATTGGTCATACAGCTAAAGCCACTGAGGACACTACCAAAAACTATAGGAACTTTTGTCCATTATGGCAATGATATATAATGGCAATTTTGGATTCAAAAGATGAAAAGGCTTTTTTTGCAGGCAATTTCATCTAAGTATTTTCGAAATGATTCACAATGATAGGACAATCTGCGGAAAATGCCAAAAGAACGTAGCAAAAAGTTTGGACGAACACACAATTCCTTACGTAGTTCAGAAATAATAATTTTTTACTTTGATCGGGAGATTTCGTTTCCTTTGTAGACATAAAATCCTGTGAGATAATGAACATAATGTACTTGCCTAACAAAGCCTAAAACGAAGGAAAGAGAAATAGAAAAAAAAATAAATGAAAGCCTCATTCATACAAAAGAAATATAAATATACTAACCACCTGAGACTGACTACGGGATTCAAGGAAAATTAAAGAGTTATGAACTATCCAGAAAAAAATTATGATTTATGTGTATATACATATATATGCGTGTATATATATATATATATATATATATATATATATATATATATATATATATATATATATACACATACATATATATACATATATAACAATTACAAACACACATATATATATATATATATATATATGTATATATATATATATATATATATATATATATATATATTCATATATATAAACTGTATGATTATATATATATATGTATATATGTATATATATACACATATATACATATATATATACATACATATATATATATATACATATATACATATATATACATTTATACATATATATATATACATATACACACATATATATACATATTTATATGTATATATATATATATATATATATATATACATATTTATATGTATATATATATATACATATTTATATGTATATATATATACATATTTATATATATATATATATATATATATATATATATATATATATATATATATATATATATATATATATATAGTGTGTGTGTGTCAGCGATTAGCTTTCATGCAAGGTGTGCAAAAGGTAAGAGGGTGCGTAGCGAGAAGAAGAAAGTCAAAGGGCACAAAATGCATTTATGTGGTGAATTAGAGATGCATTTAGCGACAGGAGAAAGGTCTCCGTCCCAGGATTTCACTGCTAATGAAACTAACTAAATATAGCACAGATTTTGAAAAGTCTGACGGTAAACGGGAACGTTTTTATGATTCTGAATCGGTACATGGTTGTTGTGAATGAGACAAGTGGTTGTAAGGGGTAATTCAAATGTTAAACGTATGTGGCCAAAAAAGAAAATTATAAGGAAAATTGATTAAATGCGTTAAAAGATTTGTATAAAGGACGAAATTAATCAAAATGCTAAGAATAATTGCGGGAGGAATGAATTTTTTAATCTTTGATGCAACATGGAAAACAGAAGGCATTTTAGTTGGAATAAAAAGGCATCAAAATGTGGCAATGCACATTAAGATGGTAAGTGCAAAATGAGAATTGCATATGAAAATAGAGAAGGTGGTAATATCAGCTGTTGGAGAAACAGACACCTTTGAGGTTAGTGTTGGATTTAAGCTCTTGATTTGTATTGGTCAAGGATGCGGTAAGTGAAGAGATCACAAATGGAAAGTTTTAAGGGTTGCTATAGCAGATGATTTG
>NC_090727.1:1115920-1125920 GCF_036898095.1 Palaemon carinicauda
TATTATATTACACCAAGGAATTTGTATTATCATTTAGATCCTAATTATATTGTTATAAATGCAACGCTAATTAATGCAGTTTTTTTTTCAGAATGAAAGAGCAGAGAAAAAATTTCTCAAAGGATTTAGAAAAAAAATCTTAATTGTAAAGTCCTGTCGAAGATATAGATTGATTTCCAGCTAGTTTGTGTATATGCTACTCAAAAGGGTTCAGCTTATTTCCATCTCCGCCTTTTCCTACTTCTCAAATACTTTTATCCCTATTTATTTTTGTACCTTTCCCTCCCTTTCACACATTTTTCGTCCCTTTACAAGCAAGGCATAACTCTCCGTGAACGAGGCATTAGGAAGACATTCAACCTCCTTGAAGCTATACAGTAAAGATGCATCAAGTAGGCATTAACGAGTTTATTTCGATTACTGGGATCATATTTGGTGGGACACTTACCTAAAAGATTCCATTAAGCACGTCCTGGTCGTTAGTGAACCTCCAACTGCACATAACAGATGGACATTTTGCGGCAAATGCAAGCGCGGTAGTGGAGTAGAATCCATATTGGAAGTCTTCCAGCAAATAACCATGATCAATACTTTACAGCAAATCCACGGTGGACATTACCGCATTAATACAAGAAGGCATTTCGTTATTTGCAAGGCGGATGTTTTCACAAAAGCAAATTAATCCTTTACCTGATCGCCATCTGGACAAAACACAAGTATAATTACGAATAGAAAAGCCACGGTGGAGAAAAGCAAAAACGCTGATCAAATCACAGGATTACGTTAATGACAAACACACCAGTAACCGTGAAAACAAGACGTTGTGCCCAGACGAAAACGCAACAACCAAATGACAAGTAAACGTATTTTTAACTTAAATCCGAGCTTTAACACACTCCCCCAACCCGGACCCCACGCTTCTCTCCTGAACCAGCGGAGAGGAATCCAGGTGTTCAAGTAGCTCCTTCGGCTGTTAAGCCATAAATTTACTTGCATATTTTCAATTAAACGATTGCGAGGTAGATTGAAAGTACAATATCACTGTCATACAAAGTGATAAGCATATCAAAGAACAATCAGATTTGGTTGCAGATGCATTTGTAATCGCACAGTATTTTCTTTGGTGGAAGTTTTTCGAACTTCAACGAGCAGATGTCGGACTTTTTCTCTTTTGACTAATTGTCTCGGTAGTGAGAGAGGCGAAGTCGGCAAGCAACTGAATCCCCTTGACATTAGAAAAATAAAAACAATAAAACGGTGAACGGTATTTTGAAGTATGGGAGGTCGTGAAAAACAAAGCAGATAATCTCTAAAATATAAAAAAAAAAAAAAACGAAAAAAAGTATACAACAATAAAGCAACTAGTTATGATTATTTTTAAACTTCTCTCCCTTCTTGCGTTTATATCAAATCATGACTTCCTCTCACCTAACTGAATTTGAGTTTGCTAAGAACGTGTACTCCAGCGATGCTTGGCAGACCTAATTTTTCAAAGGAACAAAACAAGCATTCAGGTCTTCTCTGCTAATTAATTAAATGGCTTCCAATTAATGTGTTGAGCATAAATACCGTCATATAAAAGATGAGTTCTACAGTTTCCAAAGATGTGCATGTTATATTATTGCACTAAGTCTACATTGATTTTCATGGTATAATACATGGGATTTTGAAGACCTTGAAAGAATACAAATTATAAGTAGAGATCAAGCATTATTGACAACTCAACGCTTTCCTCAATATTATGCTCTTTGCATTTGCAACAACCGAGGATAAACAGAAGGAACTTTAAGGAGAAGTACACTGAGTTGTCCATTTTTTTCTTGTTACATTACCAAAATCTTGTTTTCCAAGTTATCTAACAAGAAAAAATTCACCCAGGTAAAGGAAAGATAATGTAAATAAACCAGTAGTCTGTGCTGAACAAAGTGTATTTTCCTTTTTCGTTTTTATCTTCTTTTTTTCGAGGGAAAAGGCGATTGCAGTGATGTAGCTGGAGCATTTAAGTTACGTTGACACTACAACACACATACACACAACAGTCCTATGGTGTTTCAAAAATAGATATTTAACATTGGAACAAGTCGGGTTATCACCCCCCCGCCCCCCCCCCCCCCCCCCCCCTCTCTCTCTCTCTCTCTCTCTCTCTCTCTCTCTCTCTCTCTCTCTCTCTCTCTCTCTCTCTCTCTACATATTTCCGTTACTTTTATGAATCTTTTGGTTACTAACTTAAGGTACGGGGATTCATTTTACCAGATAGTATTTTTCTATATAATGCGTTGTTTCCTTTTATTCAGCTTCCATCCCCTCCCATTAGTTTCTTTCATATAATTTTACCTTTTTTTCTCTCTTTTCGAAACAACGCAAAGAGCTTCATTAACTTTAGGGCAGTCCCAGTTGGAGTCACTTTTGGAACCCAGCTCTATTAAAAGGTCACTCATAAGTGGAAGAGGCAATGGACAAGACAGTGTCCAACAGACTGAATATATAAACATATGACCAGCGTCCATGGCCCTCTCCACCCAAGCTATGACCAGGGAGGGCCAAGAAATGGCTGCTAATGATTCTTCAGATACACCGATTCTTCAGATACACCTATAGGTTCTCCAAAAAGTCCCCATACCTATCTTACAAGGACGGTGAGGTTGCAGACACTACAAGAAATCATTGTACTTTATCAGGGCTCGAACTCGCGTCCAACATGTGTGGCGATATTCCTTGATATCTGTAGATGATTTTTTTTAACTGAAGGAGGCAAAAAAATAATTAAGAATATTTTACGTTAAGGGAATGTGAGTGAATTGTAATAGATTTAAATAATGGTATATACTTTCATATTAAAGTCTAAATATGGGTATATACTTTTGCTGAGAATACAACAAAATATTAACACGATTCTGAAGATTCAAATCATCAGTCAACTACAACTGAGCAAACGGAATAACAAACATCATAGTTTTATTTCAAGGAGTTGACGCCTTACAGCTGTTTTGTCAGAAGTATAGAAAAATGCCAGACGAACAAATCTATACGAAGCCACATATGTTGCTCTGATTTGAATATTATAAGTAATGTTTTCCCCTACCTCTCATAAATGCAGCGGGTTAAAATCAATACACAAACTCGCTAAATTTCAAAAGCTAATTATGATGCTACTGATGATATGCAAAAGAGGTCATACAATATAATCGTCTAGTAATGGTATATGTATATGTATATGTCCCCAAACACCAGCGTGCGCAAAACTATTCACACATGTTATAAGCTCGGGTCAAACAATAATCCGAAGCAAATAGCAAACGATAGTTATTTCAAGTTGCAATTTCTACCTTTCATCTAAAACAATTAAATCAATATATGCTCATTTGGAAATACCCAAATTAGACGTTCTCGAACAAAGAAAGCAATAACTTTCCACAACCAGAAAAAGGAAAAAACCATGCAAATGAATAATAAACATAAAAAAAAAATAATCACCACTATGAGTAAAAACTTGAGTAGCGGGGAACGATGCATGAGAGTAGGAGTATATATATATATATATATATATATATATATATATATATATATATATATATATATATATATATATATATATATATATATATATATATCTTTATACTGTTGATACTTTTGTCTTTACACTGAATCTCGGTAGCCTACTGACAATCATAATATATAATATACATGTAACATTTGCTAGAAATGTAAAACCTATTGAGGATGAGAAGAATTTGAATTTATAGAAAAATAAACAAAAAGGTGATAAGGAGTATTAAAAGATGCTACGTATAATGCCAATGTCTATACAGTTGTATTACTTAGTCCATTAATACATAGAATGATATCAAATAAATGCAAATAATACATACATTGGAAGGACTAAATAGAATAATGAATGAAAATAAGGAAACCGTTGTAGGCTACTTGATAAGAACTCAACCTTTAACCGAGACCCCCAAGGTCCTAAAAGCAAAACTAATCCCTCTCCAACTCGTGTTTAATCCAGCTTAATTTCAGGTGTGCTTGTTTTAAGAGTTGTAATGGAAAGTGACCGAAAGAAGAGGAATCCTCCACTAAGTATTCTGAAAAGGACCCTGATCCGACGGTCAGATAACTTTTGCACCGGTATAAACAGATATATAGCCTAATTTTTATTTCTAATTTCAGGCGATTTGATTTCCTAATTTTACATAACCTAGACATTGTCTGATTTGTTTTCATTAATTTTTTTCAATTTCTCATTAAACTCCAAATCTAAAGACCCTGTATTAAAGATCATAGTTCTAATTATTTAAATAATTCCACCTCATTATTCCTATCTCCTTCCAATGATATTTCATCTTCCATTGCATATTCCGTTCTCATCATCTCTTTCTTCTATTTATCTAGAGCCCAACCTTAAGTGATACTTCATGCATTTTGGTAAGCAACGAGGCGTTTTGCTAATAATGACAGTGTCATCAGCATACTTCAAGTCCGATAATTTCCTGTCACTAATCCAGTCCAATCCTTCGCCACCATCCCCTACTGTTCAATGCATTACAAAATCCATAAGGAGAATAAACAACATAAGTGACAATACATTCCCTTGGAGGACTCCACTGTTCAATTGAAATCAATATAATATGACTGCATTAACATTAATTTTGCACTTGCATTTCTCATGAACAGACTTAATCAAATTCAAATATTTAAGGGGAGCTCCACAACGCAATACTTTCCACAAAATTGGCGGATGCACACTATCAAAGTCTTTTTCACAGTCCACAAATGCCATCAAAGGTGGATTTCTACACTGCGCATTGCTGTACATATCTCGAAATGAAAACGTATACCACTTCTACCTTTTCTAAATCCTTCTTGTTCATCTCTCATCTTTTCATCAATCTTTTTCTCAAGTCTCTTTAGAATGAGCATACTATATATTTTCATGGCAACTGACGTAAGTGTGATGGTTCTGTAATTATTTCTTTCAGTCAGATCTCCTTATATTAATATTTTCACCAACACTCCTAGTTCACATTCATCAGTTTTTGTCTCTTCATGCCAAATTCTACAAAATAATCTTATAAGTACTCCGGAAGTTACTTCATTTTCGGCCAACATCATCTCGGCAGTTATTCCATCGTATCCAGGGGCTTTCCATCTCTGAGTTTTTAATGATAGCTCCAACTTCAAACACACTGAATCCATTCACGGGCACATCAAGGTCTTTCTCAGCCTCAGGTATATCAACCAAATTAGTTCCTTCATATCTCCTATTCATGACCTCACTAAAGTGTTCCATCCAGCGTTGCCTTTCTTCATCTTCTGTTATTATAACCGATCCATCTACCTTTTAGATAGGTACATGCTTCTTTTTTGCCCCCCATAGAGATTTCATTATGAGTAATTCTTACACCACAGTTAGTCCCTGAATTCATAGCTTTGTCAGCCACTCTGTGTTCCTGTCTAAATATTCTCTCCAGTCATTCCTGACTTTTCTTTTGACCTCACTGTCAATACTGGAATACTTAGCATGCTCTACATTGTAATTTTCATTACTTCCTCGGAAACTTTAAATACATGTATGTATGTATGTATGTATGTATGTATGTATGTATGTATATATATATATATATATATATATATATATATATATATATATATATATATATATATATATATATACAGATTCAAGACAAAGTATAAGAAGAGCAAAAGAGGCCATAATACAAAAATATTAGGCGCTTCCCCAACCCAACCCAAAAAGTCCTACTCTGATGTTACATTGCTTTCTCTCTCTAAATATAATCATTTGCTGACAGTCACAGTGACAACCTTTGATTGGAATTCTCGTAAAAACGAACACAGATTTGGTGACAATCGCACCTTTAAACAGAAAACAAACAAATCGAAACAAAACCATAAAAGCTCTGTCGAGGATAATTAAAGCTTTCACGAAAAAAAAAATGTTTGCTTTATGATCCCCTACAAACCCTAACTGAGTTACTCTCTTTCCTGAGAAATAAATTCATAACAATGTAAATAATTTAGTTCATACCTTTGTTTGCAGCAACCTTGTTCTACTTAAAACTTCTCCGGAAAGTTTGGTCATAGAAACTTTTAGCTAGATTTGCATTGATCTAATCTGAGGAAGTTATGATGAATATTACAACCGATCATTAGAAGGGTCAAATGAACAAAGCAATGTCCACAGTCGAAATTGAGAGCGCCAAGTACGAGAGACTCGATATAAGAGTATAAATTCAATGAAGCTTTTTCACCCAAAGCGCAACAAACGCATATTATGAAAGAAAACTGTTCGATAGAGTGAAATCAAGCACACGACATATCGTTTTCGACTATAAAATCAATTGGAACACAAGCCCAAATAACTTTGATGGAGCGTAGCCTATACTCTAATAAATATATATACAAGACAATTAAAAATCGTTTATTATATAATAAAGATTAAATAAAAGGATAAAATCTATTTCTTGTAAAAACATAAATGAGAGTTTTCTTTATCACACTGGAGATTAACATTTGTAACTATCGAAACCGTCTTCTAATTATTATAAAAGAGGCAATTTAGAAACTTTGGAAATTAAATTTAGTAGGTTTGTACTGCAATCTTAATAACTAAATCTATTAATAACTATTATGCTAATACTATAAGAAAATATGGTAATACATGAAAGGGTTGAGACGACAACCCAGGGGACTATTGGTGTGAGGCTGGCACCAAGCTGGAAGAAAAGAATTTTAAATCAGAAGTGGGTTGTCCGTTATTACAAATACAGTACATCTCTCAACATTTAAGATTCATAACTCATCTGGACAATTAATAGAAGCAAAAGCGTCACCTGAATACTTTCTATTGTTGAAAAGACATCACAGCTTACTTAGCGTATTTAACAATCATTTATTTCGGCTGATGTTTTTGACAGTCAGCCGAACAATAAGACACTTAATCTTCTTTGTTTTTTTCCTAGAACTAATCTGACTAATTTAGCTTTTTAGCTTTTCGGTCTTCAAGTATATTTTACTTTATTTCGATGCTTAGGTAGGTGTCGGTCCGAACGGAATTTTCTTTAATTAAAAGTTACTTTCCTAGCTTCTAAGATTTTGGTAAGTTAGCGAGAACTTTTTAAGAAATCTCCGTAATTACACCTTTTGCATACAGTACATCATATTAAGCAACCACGCTCTATTTATGTGTTATGACTATTGGACTTCCGGTGAACACAAAAAGTGAATAGGAAAATTTCAAGAGCGAGAAAGAAAAGTTTCATTTTCTCACACCGAGACGGAATCAACTAAAATCAGTCTACTAATGATTATACGTACTTAGGACAGACACTCAAGTGTCTCCCGCTTTGGTAAACAAAATGAGATTATGAAATGTAAAATGCCCCTATCCCTAAAATGAAAATTATTTAATTAGATGGTCCCATCAGTATTGATTTATGCACCAGAAACTGGGAGCCTTACTAACAATATGTATCAAAATTAAATGGACGTGGGCAGGACAAGCAATGAAAATGACAGATAATAGATGGACAATAGGAATAACAGAATAGGCCCCTAGATATTGTAAGCGAAGCTGGGGTAGGAAGAGAAAACATTGCATTGACAAGAAAAGAAAATTTACCGGTATAGACACGCACAGATGGGCCATAAACAGACGCGTGTGGAAAGTCATGTCTGAGGCCTTAGTTCTGCGCTGGACTACGACTGATGATGATTGATATATATATATATATATATATATATATATATATATATATATATATATATATATATATATATATATATATATATATATATATATATATATATATATATATATATATATATATATATATATATATAATATATATATATATATATATATATATATATATATATATATAGCAATTTACGCAGTGGTGTTAATGTATTTCCTACAAAAATCTTCAACTTTTTTGGGCTCTTCGGCATAAACCTTTGGTAAAAGCAAATAAGCATTTTTTTATTAATACAACATTGCGCTGTTTCGACGAAACTGGTTTTTTGGAGTAATTACGGTTTTGCGTTATTTTTAAATCCAATTTATATACATACATATATAAACACAAACACTCATTATATATATATATATATATATATATATATATACGTGTGTATACATCGTCTACGCTTCTCTGGGAGTTTTAGTAGTACTCAGAATCCCTATTTGATTAATGCCTTTCTTAGGCTAATATCAGTTAAGAGGCATTCCAAATGTGAAGGAAACAAATTGGTTGTAGATACTATATTTAAGCTTATTAGGTTTCGGAAAAAAGTTTTGAGCAGGTTGTCAATGATAGTCGGTTATAATATTGACAAGTAGAAAAATAAGAAATGTAAACATAATAAATGACTATATCATAAATGGTAAAAATTGTATAAATAATATAATAAATTATAAGGCAAGAATATCACTAAACGGTGATATTTGTTCTTTAGAACTGATAATGAACATGCCAGAGCTTTAGGGTCGACATCATATATATATAAGCTACCTTAAAACTGTCCCTGGCTAAAAAAATTAAAAGCTTTTGTTATTAGCTAAGATTATGTAAATGTCGAAATACTAATGAACTAGATAAAAAAAAAACTATATTTAATGCTACTCAAATAACAGCTTCATTAATACGTGAATGCCTTTTCCTTTTGCACCCGACGAGTCTTCTAGAGTACATGCAATATGGGTACACACCAACCTCACTAACACACACAAAGGATTCAAGTCAAATGAAGCGGAGCTCAAAATCTGGCCTTTAAGATAAGACAGAGGCTACAAGAAGTCCTGAGAAAGATCCAGCAAAGCAAATTGGATAGATAGCCTCGAGGCTGGCAACATTGCCTAAGGGAATTCCTACCTCTTCGTCTGAATCAAACATAAATCTTCAGAGAATAATGCTTAGGTCCTAAACAGATATCTATTATATAAAACTTAATTCTTTTATTATTAGAGAATTACGATTTGTCGTAAGTTCGTGATACGTTTAGGACGCAATAGTTCTCCCCAGTGTCAACAGTCTTACTATCCTAGGCGGTAAGGGGACGCAGGTCCTCCCAAGGTCTATAGATGTGGGTCTACCTAGGCTTTGATTATGTGCGTATGTCCGCTCTGTCTCCATGGAATTGAACGATAGTGCGCTGGCATCTCTTTCTTAAATACATCACTAACACGCAAGCTTTAAACCTTAATATCATATGGATATATAATATTTATTGATGGATATTTACATTGTCATAATGAAGATTTATGAATATACGCCTTCTTCTTATCAAGTTTGTTTTATATTGTAAATAATTGGTGGAGATATAGTTTAAAAAAATTAAAAGAAGTTTATTGATGAAGACGTAAAGTAAAGAATTTAATAAGGATTCAATTTGCTCTTCGCTACCGAGGATTTCATGAAGTAATACAATCAGCTATTATAGGATCTACATTCATAGTTTAAAACCAAACAGATCTACAGCTATTCATAGTTTAAAACCAAATAGTTATCAACTATTTATATACTTTTGTTTAAAGAATTATGTAAGACATGGTAATTACGAATGTTAAAATTCGATTTCTTCTATGCTATGTCTTGTGCTATCAAAAATACAAACTAAACAACATAAATAACATCCTCACAGTACCTGTATATCAACAGTAAACATCCCCCAGTATATCACGATTATTTAGGCTACCTAGCAAAACGACAAAACAAAGAAAATAGCAAAGATCCTAGCGGATTCCGCATACAAGATCCCAATATTCCTACAAAAGAATGAAAAATTAAGCAATTATCACTAGGGCTGGTGACGCTGTTCGTGTATAAACAATGCTTCATCGAGGAGGAGGAAGTGGGACATTTGGGATATGTGGCCATTTCCTTCCGTCAAAAGACCTATGGGAAACACCTGCAAAGGATTAGTTTATTTAATAACGTGCTCTGAAAAACGACTGTATTTACAGCTCTTATTCCTTTTCTCCTTC
>NC_090727.1:1140920-1153420 GCF_036898095.1 Palaemon carinicauda
GCGAAGCCAGTTTCCATCAATTCAAATGAAGTTGTGAAACATGATAGAAATTTGGAAAAAGCAATAAATTCATCATATACAAAAAATACGGCAATTCCATTTTCTATTACCCGTACATTAACCAGATAATTAATAAATATAAAAATAAAAAAAGAGTCGAAAACTGTTTCAGAATAAAGTAGCTGATAGTAATCATCCCCACCTCCCTCCCTCAACGAAAATTGATGTAGCATTCCATATATTCTTTTAATGTAAAAAAAAAATCTTATAAATAATGCTTTCTTCAACTCTGGTGTCACTGGTTACAATTAAGTCAGCTATCCTAATTCACATTAACAGGCAAACTAATTGGCTCAAAATCGAAACCCTTACCTACTCTCTTTGTTTTCGACAAAACAGATAAAAATTAATTCGAGTCATTTACTGTACTATCACATAAGCTTTGGAATGATTAGCGTTTTTGCCCATCATACCAATACAGATACGGTCAATCTAAGGAACGTTCAAGTTTTTATGACTGATTTGGCGCTCTGTGGAATGGTTTTCCTGGGAGGATTTCAAAGTCTCAGGTATCATTGAATTAATTTATCATTTGCAGTTTTAATTTATCACTTATGGTTTTCGGATGGTTTTCTTTATGTCAGTAAACTTGTCTTACAGAGCAAACGGTTAGTTCAATGTGAACTACTGTTTTTATAACACCACCAGCAATAATAATAATAATAATAATAATAATGATAATAAAAGTAGTCATTCCAAATGACTCATCTAAAAAATGTATAATTCGGGTTTTTTCATTTAATCTTCGTTATATATAATACACTAAAGATGGGAAAATATAGCAATGTAAAGAAATTGAAAAATGAAAGACAAAAGGCGGTATAGACCCAAAGTTGCATCCGATCAAGTTAAATACCAGAGTATCGATAGCTCCAGATTACCAGCCGTTATATTTTTGTCTTCTTTGTTTCCCCTTCCCTTCGTCTTTTGATTCCCAAATTGAATGACTCCATCGGAATCAAACTAAATGAAGCTCAAAACACAAAATCGGGTTAAAGCAGAGAGCAAATCGGAAGCATGACTGCAGCTCTCCTCCATCAATGCTTGCCAAGTTCTACGAGAAAAACAAAGAAGAATTAATGAGATGGAATTATTATTATTGACAAATCCAATTGAATGCTTCTATTCTCGTTCATTGACTCAATGCTATTGGTGATGCAACATCGGCTGTGAGTGTGGGACAGGCAACTTGCAGTGATAATGTTGCATCAGCCATGTGTGTAGGCTTGACACCTTCCGGTTTTAAGTGCATTAGATGTCCTTCTAACCTTAGTGGGAATTTTGAGGGATTTTTGAACAAATAGCTATTTTCTAGACACGATTCAAATATCCGTCGTTAATTGCCATCATGGATTATTATAAATTTTACTTTGCCGACAGAAGTATGTTCATTGTGTACTTCTTAATGCAGTTTGTTAACCCTTGTCAAGCATATAAAGCAATAATAATACAAAAAACTTACAATATTATGACACCGATTAAGTTTTTCCTGCTTACTATAAGATATCAGGCATTTTTTTTGTTTTTTTTCAAATGTTCCCTTACCACTGCTGGGTCTCGGCTGCTCCTCTTTGTACAACCCATGTCATAGATATAAGCGGGGAAAAATGAAGTGTATTAGCTGCCACTAGTCTAATCAAAATCGGCTACTCAAATTCACATGAACAGGCAAATTAATTGGCACAAAGACGAAACCCTTATCTACCAAAATTTTGTCACAGATTAAGTTTTTTTTTTTTTTTTTTTTGATTACTATAAGATATCGGTCATTTTTTCTTAAATGTTCCCTTATTACTGTTGGGTCTCAGCCGGTCCTCTCTGTACAATCTCTTGTCATATACATATATATAAATATATATAGATATATATATAAATATATATATATATATATATATATATATATATATATATATATATATATAAGAACATGAAATCCAAAGTCTTTACAAAAGTTTATTGATAACATGAATGAATTTTAATATTTGTTAGTATGTATGTTACAGCTCTTGAAGAGACTAAACAAACTGATAAGAATAAGTAGAATAATTTTACCTAGTAACATTCTGTTCACAATATCGCTAATACGATTAAACAAGCACACGCACACACAGAATGATAACTAACTGTGAATTACAAATAAATCAGAAGCTAACACTGAAATAAATAATAAATAATGATATTGATAATCAATAGCTATAAAAATGATTGCAACAAAACTTAATAAAGGAAGAGAAGATCCGTCAAACACGATTTTCCAATCAACACCTATGCGTCTCATCTCTTGGAGGAAGGTGAGTCCTCTTCCTAAAGATGCTGCATATCTTGACCTCATTGCTCTCCGATACTACACTATCTCCTCACTACTCTCACTTCCATTCTCGCTCCCACGTTTGACTATTCTTCACAAACCCTCCCCTCCTTATCTCTCTTCGTTCCCCTATAACCCTCGCTCTTCTAATAACATTGGATTGTAAAATTGGAATAAGAATAATAATAATATCAGCTTGCTCTCTTATTTTGAGAGAGCAAACGGCCTTCTCTCTTGCCACTTCCTCTTGATATTTTACAGGGTGTTCAGTGTCTGAATGGGGAACTCTGGCTATTCTATAAAATCTGAAACTCGGGACACTCATGCCATATCTATCAACCTCTCCGTTACCATGAATGCCAGCACCGACTAGGATCCAGCATAAATATCAAAATTTCTTTCGACAAAAAATGCTATACTCGTTAGGGGATGCACTGCATTGAAAATATTTAAATATTTTATTACACTTTTGGTATCAAGGGTATATTATAGAAATCTTTATGGTGAATTCAATATAAGATCCAAAGCTTGGACTATGGCTGTTATTATTATTATTATTATTCCTTGCAAAGTTACAAACCTAGTTGGAAAAGCAAAAGGCTATAAGCCCAAAGGCTCCAAGAGGGAAAAATAGCCTCGTGAGGAGAGGAAACAAGGAAATAAACTACAGGAAAAGTTTAAGAACAATAATAACACTGAAATAAATCTTTCATATATAAACTATAAAAACTTCAAAATAACAAGAAGAGGATAAATATGGAATAGTGTGCCCGAATGTACCCTCAAGCAAAAGAGATCGACCACAAAACAGTGGAAGACCATGGTACAGAGCTATGGCACTACCCAAGACTAGCGAATAATGGTTTGATTTTTAAGTGTCCTTCTCCTAGAAGAGTTGCTTACCATAGCTAAAAAGACTTCTACCCATACCAAGAGGGAAGTATCCACTGAATAATTATAGTTCAGTAGTTAACCTCTTGAGAAGAAGAAGAATGTGTAAAGAACAGGCCAGACTATTCTGTGCATGTGTCAGCAAAGATAAAATGAGCTGTAACCAGAGATAGAGATCCAATGTAGTACTATTTGGCCAGTTAAAGGACCCAATAACTCTAACGGTAGTATCTTAAAGGGGGGATGGTGCCTTGACCAACCTACTACCTACAATTTATATGGCAACAGAGTCTGGTAGTTTAGCCGCATACACTTAATTATCATAAACAACAGCTGATCCAATGGGCTCTTTAAACTCAGAGCCTTTTGTTGAGATCTTCCCTTTTCCCTTGTGATATCTATCACGCACCAACAACTTTGCTTTAATCTCTTCTTCTGAATGACGTATATATTTTTACTTTAATCTTTTAATCAGTACTAAATTGCAGGTATTAAATATGGATGAGTGGATGTATGCTTCACGTTTTAATTATTTTTAGGTAGATTATTATGTCTACATTCAGGTATTCAAGCGGTGTTATTTGAAACAGTCTGGTAGACCTTGAACCAAAATGGCTGGAGTTACATTCCCGGTAACACTTTTAGTGTTGGGTTGATGAGGGACCTTTTGAATCTCATGGTGTATCGCAACCCAACAAGGTTGGTTGGGAGGCAAAGGAAAACTAACAATGGACCAATAGCTTTTGCCTTTTTTTACACATATATCTTGACATTATTATTATTATTATTACTAGCCAAGCTACAACCCCATTTGGAAAAGAAAGATGCTATAAGCCCAAGGGCTCCAACAAGGAAAAATTGCCTAGTGAGGAAAGGAAAAGGAAACAAATAATCGATCTAATTAATAAAAAACTCAAATAAAATATTTTAAAAAAACATGGACATTAAAACAGATAATTCATATATAGCTATAAAAAGACTTATGTCAGCTTGTTCAACATAAACAAACACATTACACACACACACACACACACACACACACACACACACACACACACACACACACACATATATATATATATATATATATATATATATATATATATATATATATATATATATATATATATATATGAATGCATATATGTATAGATATACAGCGATAAACAGACAAGAAATTAGCACATTCCTTGTATAACAAACATTTGGCGTAGTACAAGAAAAACTTAACTAGTGTATATAGAGCAGAATCTTCTTAATAATACTAATTCAAGAATCCTTTAAACATATGGAAATCACCTCATTATTATTCAGCTGTGTAACATAATAAGCCCAGCTATTGAGCGCGTCCTTATAAATGATAAAACATTTTGAAGAGGTCGCTAAAAATTAAACTTAGTTTTACTAACCTCAGGAAAGGTATCATTACCATTAATAGCAACTCTAATGGTTAATCGCCTGGAGGAGGTTATCCAATAACGTGTCTTTAAATGTTTCATGAAATTTCATTGCTATTCACGTAATCCTACTCGCAAACAGATTGAAAGACAATCCGACCATACACATAAGCTAGACGGAAACAAAAGCCCAGGTTTTCATTAGAAATAAATGTCTTCTATTTTTATCTTTCTTCTTCTACTTCAATGACTTGAATACTATTTGTAAATGGATATGCACACGTGCGTTGGTATGAGAAAATTCCTGACAGAGCCATGGGAAAAACGGAAGGAAAACATTGGCACTAAAGACAGATCTCCGAGATGGTGTTTTATTTGTCTTCACAGTGGAATTCCATTCGCGAAATTAAAATATGAATCAAGACCGCTTGAATGTAGACATAATTCGCTTACAGATAATTGAAGACGGGAAAACTTCATCCACTCATTCACAGTTAATACCTAAAATTCAGTGATGCTCAAAATAGAGTAAGAAAAATAAATTCATCAATCAAAACAGACTACAGCGAAAGGGAGTTTGGTGCACAATTTACTACTAAAAGACACTTAGAGAAACCATTCTTTACTGTCTTTTTTCAGTGTATAATATCGCGTTAAGATACAATGAAGTTCGTAATATATAATAAAGAGTAATATAAAGACATGCTGTACAAAAAAAAAAAAAAATCTATCCATTTCCTTTGTCACTCTTCCTCTCTCAAAATGTAAATTTTGTTGACATAGATCCCCATATATCCAGTCTCTCTCTCTCTCTCTCTCTCTCTCTCTCTCTCTCTCTCTCTCTCTCTCTCTCTCTCTCTCTCTCTCTCTCTCTAAAAAGCTTCACATAAATGAAAGCCATAAAGTAATTGTACATGACAATAATCTTCGACGTATATTAAAACATACCAAAAATTATGACCAAAGCAAGCAGACACACAAATATGATAACAAGTAAATGTATACTATACACGCATATGTAGACGAAAGCATATAATAACGTGTATAAATCTCGCATACATATCATATAAACTCGTTTATACATGTTTAAAACCTATTGACTTCACACAAGAGAATTCTTTAGAATAATTAGTTTGATCCCCTTTGTCTTAGCTACCAAATATCATATATATCAATCGCTAATCACAAATAGATCTAAAATCCACGAGAGAGATCCATACAATCAGAATATTGCAACTATAATTAAATCATTACTTTTCAAGTTGAAGATCTAGACAAAGAATAAAATGAAACTCGAATTACAAGTCAGCTCTTTTAATTACTATATATAAAGGTAGCATCACCTCATTTAAATCATATCCAGTCTTTACATAAGAACTGGATAGAGAAAAAAACAAGTTTTACGCATACATAAATTACTAGATGTTTCATGATAAAAACCAAAAAGTTGCTTAAATCACATTCGATTTCATTTGATTTCATTTCTGGAAGTTCGTTCCGACTGACTACCTGTCACTGCAGCTACTATAGGATATCCAGCACCGTATCAAGACAAGGAAGAGAGGAAATCAGAGATTAACTGGACAGCAAGAAAAGATATTCATAAGAGTACAAGAGAAGGAATAAGCAGATCTACAGTTGAAAAAAAAAATTGCGATATAAACACAGACTGTAATAGGAACATGAACGTAAGTAAACCAGAATGGGAGTAGAGTAAAAGGTAAAAACGTAGGTGTAGCCTGGGTGTACCGGGTGTAGCTATAGACCGAAGGAACACCACAAAAACATTATGTAATGTCTAAGGTACTCCCCCATACACAGCAAATCATCAAGAGCTTCGTCATACATATTTCAACTACTAGGAGAAGGTATTATCCAACCGAAAGTCCTAATAGTCTATTCAAGCAAGTGGATAAGATAAAACAGAGAGAGAATTGAACGATTTTATGTATAAACGAAAAGAACTATAAAAAAAAACTATAAAATATATAAAAATACAACTAAAAATTAAAATATCATTGAAAGCTTCGCTAAATTTCATAGCAACTTATTCCTTATTTGAGACGACTGACTCTACTCGAAAATGGCCCTAGGCAGGTAGGCTACGCTACGTGATGGTTGAGGACCCAAGTCTAATAAAAGTGTCTTGTGTTCCTCACTGAGTGACGATGACCTCAATGAGATTAGTAAACTTGAAAGTAATGACCTCGGACGTCCAACTTTCGAAGGAATTAAATTCCTTCGCTTCACAAGTTTGGGTTTCCTTTTCCGTGCAATGGAATAAGGCGAAACTTCTACGTTCAAAATCTTGAAAGTCTTGCATCATTTCTTACTATGGAAAAGGAAAATTCTTAAAAATGAAGATTTGTGATAGGTTTATTCTAGATTTATTCCTAATTTAGTCCAGCTTGATTGAATAAGGTACTTTACGAAATATAGAGCCTCGTCAAGTCAGGTAAGAAATCTGGATGTCTCATTAAACAAAGAATAGCTTACAATAACCTAAATAGTACTCGAATAAACACACAATTTTCTCATGAATATATAAATTGCCTAAAGACCCGTTCTTAATATTAAGGTCTCTACTGTCAGACCTATTTTGTCTCGACTTCGTACCTTTTTTTTTTATTTAAACCGCCCTCCCAATTACAAAATATACATGAAACTTTCATTGCAATTAAACTTTCTCTCCCCAAATGACCCGAAGGATCTGGAAAATAGTGGACAACTATTGAGGTACATAAGAAAAATTAATCTCGTGGCGCCGTGATTGTAGATTACTTATTGATTTCTGAATAATCTACACTCACGGCGCCACGATGGTGGATCCTGGGGAAGGGCCAGCAGAATGGGGGAGCCAAATGCTGGCCCTGGGGTAACTGCTGACGACCCTAGCTCCCCTCTAATCAGCTTGAAGAAATTTGCCGAATTTGTGGAAGGTGATGATGGTCTTACCCTTCTCTCTTTGCACAAATCAACAGCCTTCACTTGGATCCCTTTCAACACCTCGATCAAGGAAAGCTTTACGGATTTGCTTGGTTTATTGCTTTCAGACCTTAGCCCCTACCACGCTGATATATTTTCTGACATGATTTTACTACTTGCGGGCAGTTCACCCAAAGCAGAGATTAGTCGTGGGTAAGAATGAGCATGCGTTTGTCATCATAAAAAACGAAATGAGAAAAATAGCGTGGGAATAATAGCCCATTCAAAAATTTCGCAACATACAAAATATTCAAATAAGTACCATAAAAGCCTGGATAACTAATATCAGTTTTATATTACATGGTATTCTTGAACCGAATTACTACTTTAATGACGTTATCCCAAACCAGGGATGATAAGTTTCTGCATGAGATAAGAATGGATGCGTGTACTGGAAGGCTTAATCTTTTCAAACTCAAATGTAGAAAGAGCTATCAATTTGTCAATGCGCATAATGTTCTTAATACATAATAAAAACACACATATATGCATACACATCATAAAAACCACGTGTGTGTATGTGTAGTTACGTTTTCACAACAGGAATGATTTCCCCCTAACAGTGCTTAGCGGATATAGCCAACCACACATCGCTCACTTACTATAATGTGTCTGTATACCTATTACCCTTTATAAGGACATTGATTTTACATTCTTATTAGCAGCTAATCAAAATTGACCAAGTGTGCGCACGTCATCCATATGAATAGAATTCCATTATCAACTGTATAACCTAAGTGGAAAATGGTATTGGATATACAAATATATTCTGAAATACTGAACTACGGATTCTGTACAATGGCCCTGTGCACTTCTGAATAAAAGTTCTCGTTGCTTATTGGTAAATTAATCTGAATTGCAACACTATATCGCGAGTCCATTTATTGACTTTCCGTTTCAATGGGGTTTTATTTAAAAAACTAATCAACGGGATTGATTGCTTGGGGGTAAGCAATAGAGGACCGCAGAACCTTCATCAAGATAGAATTCCACTTACCTCTCTCTCTCTCTCTCTCTCTCTCTCTCTCTCTCTCTCTCTCTCTCTCTCTCTCTCTCTCTCTCTCTCTCACCCCTTCTTGAGGTTTAATATAGACTTTTATCAATAATATTTTGACTTTTGGATCCTATGACCTTACTTTGGTTAAAAACAGTTAGTTTCTAAATAATATGTTCATTATATCGTTACTAATTTTTGTGAATTCAATTTCTAACACAAGCCAAATTTCATAATGGTGACTTTTACTTATTATGACCTTTTATGTTATAAAAATTAATTTTTGCGAAGGGCACTGAGGAAGGTAACCAAACGCCTTTATAGAACCTAGTGCTAAGTTGAAAAATAAATAAATAAAAAAAAATAATATATATATATATATATATATATATATATATATATATATATATATATATATATATATATATATATATATATATATATGAATATCCTGGAGTGGGAAAGGCGCGAGCTCCAAACCCGATTGCAGAAGGGGAACAGGAAAAATAGGAAATGCGAATAAATTCCACAATGTACGATTTAAACAATCCGTGAGCCAATTATTGGAAGGTCTTATGATTTATGACTGCATATGGCAAATCTAATGATGCTAAAAACTGAATACCGGATTCATCTCTCTCTCTCTCTCTCTCTCTCTCTCTCTCTCTCTCTCTCTCTCTCTCTCTCTCTCTCTCTCTCTCAAAAAGGAACTTCTTTTACTCAAGTAGAATGAATTTCACTAGAGCAAAAAAATGCTTTTATTACAGGCAAATAAACATGAAAAAGAATGAAAGCGAGTAACAGTTCATGCATGGTTGCAAAAACACAGTGGGTACAATGATGAGTTTTTAAAAATGCTTGAAACTACAAGCCTGTCGCCTAAGCTATTCCACATTTCATTAATTAATAAGATTTCTATGGTAGTGCGAGGAATTCTGGTTTTTAATACTGCCATTCAAAATTAAATCATTAAACTACAAATCTTAATGGTAGATATTCCAGGAGCCCCATATACGTCAGCCAACGACGAAATATGCAGGCGAGTTTACAGTAATTGACACAGTTTTACATTTAGGTTATATGAAAACGTATTTAATACACAAGTACATTTCCAAGTAAAATAAAATAGAAGCTAATAAAATTGGTAAAATATTTGCAAAATGTGAAAAAATATCAGGTATTGCAAATCTCCAGTTTGCATTTATGTTTCACTGTAAGATACTAAAAATCCTGCATATGAAAATCATAGACTGAAATTACAAGGGAACGTAACAGGCATTTCTATATTTGGAAATTTGAATCAATAAGAAAGTTGAATAACAATCAACTTTGCACTGCGCTTTCATTCTTACACCCAAAAATACACAACAAACCCTTATCAAGTAAACTCGGTTCCTCAGGAAATAATCAATTCCCCTCCTCCGAACACACCACCCAACCCCCTCCAAAAAAATCCTACTACACAGCATTTCCTCATCATATCCCAATTTTCCTCCTGTTTTACTTTCTTAAAAGCAGCTCTCAATTAAGATATTATTATTATAAATCTGCATCAAAACTTACATTGCTTATATCTCCAATTAAGGTAATTTCACTTCACATTTGCCTTCTTGAAAACACTGATGATGTATTCTTTTTAAGACATTTTACCAGTCAATATAACATCATCCTTCATGCTTTCTCCGTTCGGAAACTTTTCCGCCTTTAATTTTCTTAAAATTGCCGTTTTCTTCTTTGTGATATCGTGAAAACTGAAGCCATACCCCCGTCCGTGGACCCTTACCCTGATGACATGAATTCATACTAACAGTATTATGCAAATGCCTTCGGAGTATCCAACTTAAAAGAGCAACAGGAACCTAGCATCTTAGGAAAATTGATATTTACTCCTTTGAAATGTATTTATATTCAATCAGAGACAATAGATTGGGTCGTTGTTGCATATAATGTCCATTTATCTTAGATTAAGTGCAGGAATCTCCAGAGGATCTAATAGAAGTTATATAAAAATCTCCTGTCTCATAGAGCAACGTGAAACTTAATTATTGCCAAGGAGAAATTACCGGTCAGTAAAGTAAATCCTGCTAATGGAAATGGATATCTCTACTTTAATATATTGTACAGCACGCATTTAATATAGATAAATAAATTATAAATATATATATATATATATATATATATATATACATCGATTTGCAGTCTTAGAGACTTTAAGAGACTAAGACCAGACAATTAATGAAGAATGGTGTGATATTAAAAACATATATCAGTCAGTTGGCAGTAAATTTTAGGGACACGCTGTTACAAGGAGAATGCCATGGATATCAAATGATACTTGGTATACTATAAAAAGGAGACAAAAATAGAAATTGAGTGTTGAAAGTTTTCGAGGAAGTAATAAAAATTATAAGGTAGAGCATACTAAGTATCCCAGTACTGATAGTGAGGTCAAAAGAAAAGCTAGGAATGACAGGAGGGAATATTCAGACAGTAGAGCAGATGAGGCTGACAAAGCTATGAATTCATGGAGTGGCTATGGTGTAAGAATTGCTCATAGAATTATTAAAGAATTCTCCACTGGGGCAAAGAAGAAGCATATACCCATTAAAAAGAGAGATGAAGATGAAGAAAGACAACATTGGATGGAACACTTTAGTGAGGTTATGAATAGAAGATATGAAAGGAATAATTTGATTGATATACCTGAAGCTGATGAAGACCTTGATGTGTCCAGGAATGAATTTAGTGTGTTTGAATTTGAAGCTATCCTAAAAAAAAACTAGAGATAGAAAGCCCCTTGATACGATGGAATAACTGCCGAGATGATACTGGCCGAAAATGAAGTGACTCCCAGAGTACCTACAAGATTATTTTATAGAATGTGGCCTGAAGAGGCGAAACCTGATGAATGGGGGGTAGGAGTGTTGGTGAAAATGGCAAAAAAAAAAAAGGAGACCTGACTGATTACAATAATTACAGAGGCATAACACTTACGTCAGTTATGAAAATATATGGTATGCTTATTCTAAAGAGGCAGGAGGGAAAGATGAATGAAAAGCTGAGAGATGAACAAGCAGGATTTAGAAAAGGTAAAGTTGAACTGACCAAATTTTCACTTTCAGACATATTGTACAGGAATGCCCAGAATATAGAAATCCACTTTTGATGGCATTTGTGGACTATGAAAAAGCCTTTGATAGTGTGCACCGGCCAATTTTATGAAGACCTGCGTTATTATGGAGTATTATCAAATGAATACCCAGTGAACAGTGGAGTACTCCAAGGGAGTGTGTTGTCATCCATGTTGTTTATACTCCTCATGGATTTTGTAATGTGTAGAACAGTCGAAGATGATGGAGTATTGGACTGGATTGGTGATACAATTTAGCGGAACTAGAGTATGCTGATGATGCTGTCCTTAATAGCAGAACACCACAGGAGTTGCAAAGCTTGCTTACAAGAATGCATGAAACATCACACGAGGTTGGGCTGAAGATGAATATAAGAAAGCGAGAGGATGAGAACGGAGTATGCAATGGAAGATGAAATATCATTGTAAGGAGAAAGGATTAATGAGGTAGAATCATTTAATTATTTAGGAACTATGATCTCCAATACAGGGCTTTTAGAATTAGAGTTTAGTGAAAGATTGAAAAAAAAAAGATCAGACAGTAAAATTAGGAAATCAAATCACCGGAATTTTTATATAAAAATCAGTCAATATCAGCCAGTGAGATCGGTGTCACTGTATGGACATGAGTCGTGGTATGACAAGGAAACAATCTCAAATAGATTTAGTAGATTTGACAATAGATTTAGTAGATTTGAGAACAAACCCCTCAGAAGAATATTGGAAGTTAAATGG
>NC_090727.1:1155920-1205920 GCF_036898095.1 Palaemon carinicauda
TATATATATATATATATATATATACACATGTGTGTGTGTATGTATGTGTGCGTGTGGGTGTGTGTAAATAATACAGGAAGAGTTTCATATACTTTTTAAATCGAATCAGAATAAACTTTAACACTAGTTTTTTCTCGTTGATCATCAGCATATTGCTCATGAAAAAAAAAAAAAGAACTTATTTCCGGAATTAACTCAAAAAAGGAAAACAGTTGCTGGCACAAGTTATAAGACTTGGTCCATAAATATGCTGGTCTTGTTACCTCTTTCCCTGTCCGATGCCAAGAACAGCTTCATATCCCTGGAGAGAGAGAGAGAGAGAGAGAGAGAGAGAGAGAGAGAGAGAGAGAGAGAGAGAGAGAGAGAGAGAGAGAGAGAATGTGTTCCCTTCATTCCACATTGAACAGTCAAAGGAAGAGCAATAAAACAATGGGGCAGTTGTTGGAAGTGAAAAATATGGGATAAACTTGTGAGATTTAAAACAAGGGAAAATGCGAATAACAACGTAGACAAAGAGAAACGGAATGGAGAATCTGGAGAAGAGCATTAAAATAATGCAGATAGACCAAAACGTCCACCCAGATCACTCAAACGCCAATTATTGATTTACACTGGCTGCCTATTAAAGCAAGAATAGTTTAAAATAGGTACAATAACCCATCAAGTCATCAGACCCGTACGACGAAAATATCTAAGAGAAATGCTACATACTGTATTGCGCAGCCAACAAATCTTGTTGATACGAGAATAGTTACAGATGGTTTCAAATGATTAGAACCTTTCAAGAGGAAATTCAAGACTTTCTCGTTCTTTAAGTTCTTCGATTGTGTGGATTTTACAATAAATGAACAATATGTGGTGTGAAATGCTGAAGGACTTTGAATGCTTATGATGAAATGACTGTGAAGGTCCTTCAGAGAGTAGGGTTCCCCTGCAGTATAGGACCAGAAAAGCAGACATTAAAAGAAAAGTAAATAATTAAAAGTCAAGTAAAAATAGCGGTGTTACAATCAATGGCAAGCTTATTGTGAATGATGCCTGCAATCTATGCGTTGTCCTTTTAAATCTTCTATGCACAAAGCAAAAGAGGGTTTATAAACAAACTGCCTCGAAAATTAATGCTCCCTTTGCATTTTTTAAAAATTATTGTTACAACAGAAAGGTTAAAGTTATATCTATATCAAGAGGAAGGTAAAAATGAAAACTGGCAAGACCTTTTACAGACAAGTTCAATAAATATATGGAGTCGATGGAACCCTGTCGAGAAGTTTTATGATATTACATTAAGACGATTCTGCAATAAAATCAAAGATTGGAACAGAATAAGCCAAAGACAATATTCTCCTATTAACTAATTGGGTTTCAATTGCATTATGATATGGGAAACGAATTAATGAAGTGGCCTTAAATAAGAAAATAGGTTACGAGTTAAGAAATATTTGCAGGTGAAACTCTACTGTACACCAGTAGTGAGAAATTAATTAATTTATTAATGGAAATATATATTAGTACCGGGGAAAAAAAGCGAGTATATTTTTAATATTAACAGCAATAAGAACATGCAATTAGTGAACCAGGAGAACAATGTTTCGGGGTTTGAGAGGAAAAAATGGAAATGGAAAATCGTTTTAAGTATTGTATGAGATTGAGTGATAAAGGGCGATCGTGTGAAAGAGATGAATTGTATTGCGGGAGGGAGAGTTCAAAAAAAAAAAAAACTAAAACTGGGAGAAAAGAATGTCTACCTCAGATGAGCAAATGAAAAATTGTCTACTGGTTAGACTAATCTCCCTTATGAAAATATATATAGAGAGCTTGAAGGTTTAAAGGTCATTCATGAATGGCAGAGGCAAGGGACAGTGACATTGCCCTAGCAATCGGGACAATGCCCTAGAGACTGACCATATATTATATGATCAGAGACCAAGCCTCCTCTCCACCAAAGCTAGGACCAGGGAGGGCCAGGCAATGGCTGCTGATGACTCAGCAGATAGACCTATAGGCTCCCCGAAACCGCCCAAACTTAGCTCACAAGGATAGTAAGGTTGCTGACACTAATGGCACTAACGAATCTGAGCGGGACTCTTAACTCCAGTCTGGCAAACACCAGACAGAGACGTTACCAATTAGGCCACAACAAGACTATTGGAATCTGTCAACGTGAATCAGCTGGATCAAAGAAACCATGAAATTTTAGTTGTTAAATGAGCATAACCTGAACTGGTAAAAATTATTATAAATTTTCTTTGCTCTCTCTCTCTCTCTCTCTCTCTCTCTCTCTCTCTCTCTCTCTCTCTCTCTCTCTCTCTCTCTCTCTCTCTCTCTCTCTCTCTCTCCTAAATTCCAAGAAATCCTTTCACATACTTTTCTATTACTTTGCTGTCTTTCACTTGTTCCAAAATTGATAACGATGCCTTTCAACAACAGTTCTGGGGGAAAAAAAATATACGGAAAAACTCCTGTTCAAAAGTGGACAAATCTTGAGTCTCTCCCAAAGTCAGAGTGAAACAATTCCCGATGGTATTGAAAGCATAATACAATATAATCTATAATCCTCCAAATCCGTACACAATCTTAACATGAAATAAGACGAATTGATTTTTTTAACTTGCCTAAAAGCTGAATGCCCTTACTGGGACGAATATTGATAGGAAGAATGTTGAAGAAAACCTAAAAATAGAGAACTGAATAAACTTGAAGAATGAACAATGAGAAAATAATAATTAAAAGCAACCACTCATATAAGATGAACTGATAAAATATGTAATGCTGTATAGAATAATGAATAGCAATTCTGATGGCCCTAATTAATACCACATGATCCTAAGTAGTACAAACAAAACATTATCCTTAAAATAATACTAAGTGTGGGTGTGTGTATGTATGTATACAATACTACAATGAGTGTACCTAGAGGCAGTTAGCATCCCAATTCTTTCTAATGTATTTTGGGCTAAGTATGTTGCCCAGCTCCTCCCTGGTCATGACCCTCTATGCATACTGTAATCAACCAAATAAACTATGCAGAGCTTTAAAAATATAGGCATAATACGTTTTAAGGAATGAATCAAAACACACAGTACTTCTCTCGCTATTTTTCATTACTAGACTGGCTGCCCCTATTGAGAGACACGAAATCTTTGCATTTCCCACTAAGTAGTCAGTGCTACATTGTTTGTATTAATTAGCTATCAGCCTCAAACATACTTTTACAGTTAGATTTTTTACGCAATCTAGATGCATATTTATGTAAATGTCATTTATATAATCTAAATGTATATTGATGTAAATGACAATCATAAATAAAAACTTTTTTTCTCTATCGGCCGACATGGCTGAGGACTTTGAAGCGTGATGTAGATGATGATGAAACAAGTAATGATTTAAAATCTCAAGATAAAGTCGACTAGCGAAATCTAACCGAGGCCCTTTGCGCCAATAGGCGTAGGAGGAGATGATCTGTCGACCAGAAGTCATTGCAACATATTATGATGTTTGTTTCAAGCTTACTTCTACAGAGCGCTTTCCAGAAGGTCGGATATATGACGATGTATATTCCCTTCTCATGTAAAAATAGGCTTAATTTCATTTAATTGTTCGATAAATAAACTCTAATCTACAATGTTCGACTTGGAAGCATATGGAGTCTAGAAATGTTTGCGGAAGCACAACGAAATACATAGCAAATACATTCTAGTTTCTCATATACACTAATCCACGCATATATATACACACATTATATATATATAAACTGTATATCTATATATATATATATATATATATATATATATATATATATATATATATATATAATATATATATATTATATATATATTATTAATATATAATATTATATATTATATATATATAATATATATAATATATATATATATATATATAATATATATATATATATATATATATATATATATATATATATATATATATATATATATACATACACACGTGTGTGTGTGTGTGTGTGTGTATCGGGCAGAACCTTCCTAACCCGAACATGTTAGGAGATATGAAGTCGTCTTTTCTTGACGATTGGCTGCTGTTGGTACCCATTCACAGCTTGGACTAGTAGTAAGAGGCCGGGAGCAAACCACGGACCTAGATATTGGAAGCTCAGTACGCTACTGCAAAGCCACACCTGTTGCATGTATCAATATCCAAAGAAAATCTTATAATATGTAAAGTGAAACCTCATGCAAATAGAGCTTTGACAACCTAAGAGAAAGAACCCCTAGAGAATTGTGAAGGTGTGTAGCATAGGTTTTATAAAATCTCCCAAACAAAAGATATTGGAAAATCCTTCATGCTCCTCCCTACTAAGGCTTCATTGGGAAGAGAGAGAGAGAGAGAGAGAGAGAGAGAGAGAGAGAGAGAGAGAGAGAGAGAGAGAGAGAGAGAGACGCTAAAGTCTTTGTTTATACACCTTTAAAACACATATTTCACGGCTAATATTCACGGCGAAAAAATAAGCGAATTTGAGGTAATTTCTGGATACGATAAAATCTGAAGGCAAAGTGTTGAAATAATGATTGCAGAGGTGCAGATGCTAAATGCACGAAACTAAAAGAATAATTAAAGAGGTTTCTTGACTATTTCAGAATAGACACTACAACATGTAGACAGATAATGCCATTAACATTTATCAGCTGGAGTACTTTAAGATACAGTAATAAGTCCGTAACTTTATGATAAAAAAATTCTCTGTTGTTATAACTACTTAAAATATTTCATGGATTGGGAAAACACAATTTGTACGGAACCAATTATATGTATATACTGTATAAAAAAAAATTAAAAATAGGTTACTTTATGTTACCTTCTCTTAATAATTCGATAAATAAAGGCAAATGAATAAAAGTTAATCGTAATTGATAAAGGTTCCAACCAAATATAAAAAGAAAATCCTGCAAAGCTACTGAACTAAAATCCACAACCAATATCAAGTAATAACTTTCTTCTCACAAAATCCCACAATTGCTTATCCCGACAATCGTTTTCTGTGCTTACTTCCAACATATGACAACAACGTTTCCCTTAATTACCTTCTTCAACAACCTCATTACTCGTAAGAGATATTCGTTCTTCAATCAGCTCGAAAAATACCTTTAAAGATTTTATTTTGGGGCTGTTATTTCTACCTATGGGAATTTAAAATATCTAAATGATTTAAAATCATAACACTTAATGTTATGCCATAAGCTGTCAATTGTTTTTCTTAGTACACATGACTCCAAATAAAATAAATTCAGCCCCAAATTAGTTATCAAATAAAAAGGTTATACGGTCTATGTATATTTATACATACGCATTAAATATATATCTTATGCATACACACACACACACACACATATATATATATATATATATATATATATATATATATATATATATATATATATATATATATATAGTGTTATGGTTTTAAATTATTCAATTTTCTTAAATTTCTGTACGTAGAAATAACTGCCCCAAAATAAAATCTATAAATTTATTCTTCGATCTGACTGACGATAGTCTCTCTATTACGAGTAATGAGGTTATATATATATATATATATATATATATATATATATATATATATATATATATATATATATATATATATATATATATACACCCGTATATATATTATCAAGACATTTACCATAGCAGGTGGCGGCTTCAGAGAGAAAAAAAAAACGAACAGTACCTACAACATCCATCCTCTTGCAGTGTCCCTGTTGAATCTTCTGCAAAATAAAACTTCCAAAACAAACTGCACCATACACCTACACAGAAGGCTCATCAGCAGCGCGTCGAACCCTGTCTACAGAAACTGGCGTCTTCACTTCTCTCTAACCTCTATCGTGCACAAACACATTTCCACTTCATGAATAGCAAGTCTCTTCCCTTCCAACGAGTCTTATAATTTACACCCCAGCAATTTCTAAGCCTTTTTCCTCTCCGAAATCCTAACTTTCTGAATGAACACTTTAGTCTACTGTCGTCCAGTCTTTCCACCCATGATGAAAACCTCGCTAAATACAGTTCCATCTTTTCTAAATTCTTACCACATCTCCAGTTCTTCTTATTCCCCATTCACTATGAAAATGATTAATCGTAGCTACCTCAGCCCTCTTCCTTTCATTTACACTTCAAATTTCCTTCAGGAAAATGTTTAATAATTTCTTTCATACATTCCCATCTTAACTTTCACAAACAACGAAGTCTCTTATTATTTTTCGCTCATATTGCTACCTTTCTTGCTTTTTTCCTATTCTGCGGCGACTGGATTCATCTTTCACCTTGTCACCATCTATCGGATACTTATAAGAAACTACTCCTATTCTTCCGTCATCCATTAGTCTATGTTCATGGTTTCCAACCATCCCCTCTTGCAAACACCCCCCCCCCCCCCCCCCAATGAACCCACGAATACCAGACAGCATCAGAAAGATAACTTTCGTAAACTGGCGGCAGATTTGGCCTCCTGATGACCAATCTTTTGACAATATTGGGATGACATTTATGTTTTATCCTTCAACAGAGTTGATGAATGAATGGCTGTCTCTTGATGTTCTTAAAAGATGCATAACTTTACATATTGAAAGGAGAAACTAAAATCTACGCATTTTGAATTAAAACAGGAGCTATCAATCGACTAAATATATTAAAAAAAAAAAAATTAAAACTGTTCCGGAGCTAAGATTTAGATTTGAAAAATTTCTGGACTTTAGGGAGCGTGTGTGTTAGATGTTAGATTAGGACATCAGCTGAAAATTATTTAAACAGGTCTTCTGGTGCCAAGTACAGCTCTAAAGCATTATTATTTTCAATTTAAATTTCTTTTACGTGAAGATGCATTAATGAGTCGTGGAATTTCCTTCGATGTATTAAAACTACTTTAGAGAAGTGATAAAATCATCTATTTATCCTTCCACAAATAGACAGATAGCTAACCCTTCAAGAAAAATCTAAGAAAAAATAATATTATAGATTTAATGATAAAAACACTCGAAACAGGACAGTAGTCTATACATAGACTCAAGACAGTGACGACACCCCCAAAAATTCCCGAGGTTGTTCCATCCACCCGATTAGCTTTGTTCTCCTTTAATACTACACTAAAAAAGACCAAAAGGTTGTAGAGAAGAATCATCTCCCTATTTCCCTTACCAGCAGCCAACCTGAAAACTCATCCTTTATATGTTCCCTCATACTGGACGTAAAGGTGCTGGAATTCACTTTATTGCGTATTTCTCTTTGCCTGGTATGTTGGTTGCAGACCACACACCGAGATGACTGACTGTAACAAAGAATGCTTCCGATCCATAGCGACAGACTGTCTATTTGCCTTCGCTTAATACTATCCCTAATGGTGAGAAGACAAGGGATATCTAATCTGGGCAAGCAATGCTACTCTTAGAATTATTCTTGGGATGATGAGGCTCCCCTTCCTGCTGCTATTCATATCCCTTTTTTTGTCTCTTTATTTTTGTTTCTTTTTCCATTTTCATTGTGCAATTTAGAGAGAAACTTACAATTGCTTCCTCCAGAATATCCTTCTATCATATATTACACTAAGGTGCTTGCTACTCTCTCTCTCTCTCTCTCTCTCTCTCTCTCTCTCTCTCTCTCTCTCTCTCTCTCTCTCTCTCTCTCTCTCTCTCTCTCTATATATATATATATATATATATATATATAAATATATATATATAATATATATATATCTATATATATATACATATACACACATACACACACACACACACACACACATATATATATATATATATATATATATATATATATATTGTTGTATGATACATGTTTATGAATATTGTATGTATATATATATATATATATATATATATATATATATATATATATATATATATACATATATATATATGTATGTATATATATATATATATATACTGTATATATATATATATATATATATATATATATATATATATATATATATATATATATATATATATATATATAAAGTAATTTACGCCAAAAGAATATTGTGAATTCCCCATGTTATGGATTACGTTTGACAGATTAAATGTACCTGTTCTTCCCAATACTCAGCTTAGGTCTTACACTTCGTTAAGCCAATCGTATGTATTTCAGTTCTTGATTTTATTACCTTCTCTTCCAGCAGTAATTAAGAGAAATTTCTAGTGGAAACAAAATTAAATAAAAAAAATTAGGTTTTAGTGTTTCAGAATTAGTTATTGTTTTATATGCTTCAATCTATTGTCTGCTATGAGATTTACATCTTTTTTATTTGACAATTTAAGATAAATAAATAAGTAGACGATTTAAATGCACCTTGTTGGGAAAGATACTTTCTTTAGGAACGTAAAAATCTTTAATGAACAAATAAATTAATAAATAATACACACCGACAGAATCCATCATATAGTAACTTTCATTAGCAATAGCAAGAAGGTCAATCACTCCTTCCACTCTCCTTGAGGGATAAAACTATACGATTTCTAGAAAAAACAAACAACTACAACTGGCTGAAATTTAGCGTTCGGAAACTTCATAACCTAGCAGAAAGCTTTAAATATATCAACATAACACTATAATCGTTGAGAAAAAAACGAGAGAGAGAGAGAGAGAGAGAGAGAGAGAGAGAGAGAGAGAGAGAGAGAGAGAGAGAGAGAGAGAGAGAGAGAGAGAGAGAGAGGGGCTAAGTTAAACCAAAGAATCATTTTGGTATTAAAATTCATTAAAGTTTCCTCTAAAATCACGTGAGAGGCGACGAGATTGAAATAATCACTGTCATTTTAAGGGAATTATAGTAAATTTGACAGAATTCGAGATGAGGCAGTATATAAGATATCAATAAGGAATGCATTTCTCACGAAACAAAAGATGTAAATTTTTCTAAACTAACAAAAACATTATCATAAGGTAAATTCGAGAAATTGTAAAGCTTTGGAAATGTAATTGGTATGAATAACAGCTAATACGGGTTATCGATACTTAATGAATTATAAACTGAATATTAAATCACTTAATAAAATGAAGCAAATCACCAAGTTGATAAATGAAAAGTGTTTTGACTTAATAAGATGGCTGAAGCTTGTCTTAATGATCTTCACATGGCTAAGATATATAAAATAACCGCAAAAAACACACGATTTCTTTCATATTCCGAGAGAGGGCAGGTTGGGGGGGGGGGGGTTGAGTAGCGCTTTTCGTTCTCAAAGACTCTTCTCCTCTCAAGAAAATAAAATTAACTATTAAAAGTTTTGAATATACTAAAACAAATTTATACTAAAATAAAAAAAATATTGATTGTAGTAGCTTTGAAACCTACATCCCAATAAACATTAATGAAAACTCGAGTTCGCGACCTAGTTGCGTCAGCAGACTGTTATTCGTCTCTCAGCGTTCAGATATATAAAGTTGAAAAATACGAGGATATCATCTCAGAAAAATTGCCTTTATAAATAAACATATGTATGAATATTCTGTTATGAATCTTATGATTAGCTGCGTTATCAACATACGTGATTAATGCAACTATCTATTACAATTGTCCCAAAGTAGAAGTTACAAAACATGATAAAGACGCAAGATTGATAAAAATATGTTCCACCTCGACTGATGATTAAAGGCTTTCCATAAGAAGTCGAAGAATCTTTTCTTTTTTCCCCCAAAGTTCTCGGATTTGACAGTGCTGACTGTGCTACACATAGGTCATGTAAGCCTCTGGGGGTTTCCGTACGTGGAGCGAAAGTAAACAACAAATAAAGAGAACTAATAAACCGATTAATATGCGATATAATCTTCATAAATATACAAGTTTATTCATGCGTTAATAAACAAAACCTCTTTGACGTTCATGATAAAATAAAAAGGTTATAACGATTCAATTGTGAACCTACTAATTTATAAAATTTTTGCCGATTTCTTTTTATAGAAATACTATATATTGTTGAAACTTACAATTATAAAATAAATATATTTTTAATCGTAAAACTTTGTACAGAAATCATATCTAGGAATGACTGACTTGCTGGTTACAATGAAACGCATCCTACAGAATTTGGGTTAGAATTAGTTTTCCTTAACCCGGTAGGAGCTGAAGTGCGAAGTACAACGACATCAAACCACCTAACTAATTCATAAATTTCGTCTAAAATTAAGTATATAAAAAAAATAGCTGCAAATTTCGCTACAAGAATTTGCCACCAATTGCGTACCCGGGTTGTACCAAAATGTTTTTATTTTTTTGAATGATCAAATTGTATTCCTTTTCTGCTGAAGCATAAACTCTGCCCAACAGCTTTTGGCCGAGTATAGTTATTAAGTCAAATTTGATCTGTTACCCTTCCAAAGATGATAGGCCTTCTTTTTCCTCAATTAAGGGAGTCTATAATCATCATTGAACCAGGGTTTTTTTTTTTTTCGCTCAGTATTTCAACACACAAGAAGGGATACGCCTATCTATTCAGTTGACAAAATTCTCATTCAAGAGAACAACAGGGTCAACACTTTCATACACCTGTTCCCAATTCAAATGCAAAAGATCACAAGGGAGGGGTGAGGTTAATAGAAAGGAAGAGAATTACTAAAGGAGAAATGGGGTTATGGTGGTATGCGGTTACTGATACTCCAATAAAAATTACTCTTTTGGGATGTAGATGGTTGGTGAAGTGGTTTATAGTTCATAGAATTAAACAAATGAAAAAGAGTGTGGGTGTATTGGATTTCTTCCCAGCAGACATATTGCACTATGTTCATGCAAAATGCGAAAAAAAGGATGTCTTTGCGAAATAGTGGTATATCAATATCATCTCCACTACGGACGACACGTATTCTCTCTTGCATGCGATGGCTGCAGCAAACTAGCAGCATTCTCTCATCATTTTCACAAGCAAGGAATATTTCTTAACCCCACAATCTTTTTAAGATGATCATGATATTAGGTGTATAGAGAAGTTATCAGCAGCAATTGACGTATACACATTTATTTGTGTTTATACATACGTATACATAAACGAAGTGTATATATGCGCTTGCGTGTATACATACGTATAAAACATAGTGTATGTGTATATATGTATATATATGTATATGTATATATATATATATATATATATATATATATATATATATATATATATATATATATATATATATATAGACACAAAGTAAGTGAAGAATTACTTGTCTTCAAAGTGCTTCGATATTTACGCGGAATGCGCTGTGGTATACATTTGATTTTTAAGAGTGTATTCAATGACCAAATCTTTTAGGTCCTGTAGGACACAGGTCTTTCCCACAGTAAAAGAGTCCTTAAGGGAAAGCAATGAAGTAAAGCCATATAAAGCTACACTTGAAAAGTTACCATTTTATTCCACATTTTTAAAGATGTATTTGAACTAAGGATTTTGATTAGATTTTGGAACTTGGGCCATAAGACCTGACACTGGGACTTGGGAGACCATTCAGTGCTCATATGAAACTTGGGAAACCCTGAGTTGCCAAATGAACTAAAAATAAGAAGTTGGACAGGAAGAGGGAAGAAATGGGACCAGAGGTATAGTGAAAAGCTAAAAAGCGAATACCGAAGGAACGCAGCACACGTTAGTTTCACAGATGGAACTACTCATCCCTTTCCTTACCAAGGAGGTTCCTTACTCTTTACGGCGAAAATACGTACTTAAAATGATGATTTTTTCACACAGACACCTGAAACTGGCATTCTACTATAACGCATTATTATGAAGATTTCAACCATATAAATATTTACCTTTCAACAGACTCTCAACAGTCATAGAAGACCTTAGGCCTATTTTTCAAAAAGTCATTGGCGTCAATAAATTTTAACTATAATCCCTCTAAAGGGTTATGCGAGGATCCTTTATTACCGAAATCTATATTGGCTGTTGAATTGGATGGCAAAATTAAGGCTTATATTTCCTTCCTGTATCTCCTCCTTCGGCCAGAAGGAAATTTTTTATCTGCAACATTGAGCTTCAGATCTATAAACAATTTAAATGGATTGAGAACTCTCTCTAACTCGAACCTATCAATTCTATATCCTTAACCAAATAAGATTGGCTAAAAAACTAGTCAATAAATGGCGCTCTCTCTCTCTCTCTCTCTCTCTCTCTCTCTCTCTCTCTCTCTCTCTCTCTCTCTCTCTCTCATATCCGGGTTTAGTTACTGATGCATGCCAAACTAAGCTGTCTGATGCATACTGCAGTCTTGACAGTATGCAAAAATCAGCATGGTGAAAATCAAGAATGTATGTTGTAATCCTTATGATCACCCATCAAAATTGTACCGAATTTTCTATGACCAGCAATAAATAACATGTAAACACTTTCACATGGCAATCATATCAACTTTTGGTGGGGTGTTGACCACCTCTAAAGATAATTCAATCAAGATTGAGCCTAAAGTTTACTAAAAGTTCTACCGATGACAACATCTACATTACACTTGATTAACTTAGTCTTGAAGACTCCCTTCGGCAATGAAAATCCCTTTCAAAGACCAATCCACCATCTAATTACAATTAATATTTACCAAGAAATTAATTATTCTAAATATGTGTCAGTAACTTCAACGCTAAATGTACTTTCAATTTCACAATTCTACCCAAGAATACATGAAAATTACCAACGCCATTTATCAAGGATTCAGTGTTCAAAATTTCATGCAAGATTGAATTAGGTGCCTTTAAACTCTGAACGAATATGAATTTAATTCTTATAATAAAATGGACTACCTAGATCCATTATCAAAATACTGTACATTAGCCAAAGACCAAGTGAAATTGGTGGAAAGAACTACTCAATATTCTAGAAATCCTTAATTCTTAAATTTATCGGAAGTTTAACGCCATATCATCTTAGTAATGAAATCTCACTTAGGAATGCATATAGTCTTTAAAATCACATCTTCAGTTAAATTGTACAAAAATGCTATATCCTTGTCTATAGAAAGAAATCGTAATAGAAAAAAGTTTAATCTTTAAAAGTCTTCCTCCCTAATTGTGAAAAATGAAATATACATGCCAGGCAGTTTCCTCCTAAACGTCTTCATATAAGTTGCAAACACTACAGAATGTCACTTGCCTGAAGGGGATGTAAAAGTGATGGTGATTGGCTGGGGAAATAGCAGCCAGTGATTGATTGCCAGGAGTGATCGACAAGATTGACAGCTTTTGACAGAAAAGGCTGTTGCCTCGATCAATCCCAAGGCTTTAGTGTTTCATGTCAGGTTCTTGGAAGATGTTCAATTTGGATTTCGGATTTTATCTACTTTTTCAGAGATAGAAAGTGAGGAAACATTACTTTTGAAGAGATTAAACTAAAGACTTTCGTCATATTACTAATTCATATACAAAATTACTGACATATCAATATTGCATACTGAGATAAAGTAAATATCAAAAATAGTTTTAATTAAAATCTATCTTTACCCGATGCACGTCTTAGAGGACTCATTTACAAGGATAAAAACATGGACATTTACTCAAAAAGAGAAAAATATGACATCGCATCAAAACCAGATAATATAATTTAGAAACGCCAAGAATAAAGTTACCTTTACGCAAATGGTTTGTTCTCTGATCGTGATCCTCTTCCCAAAATACTAACAGGTCTATCCTAAGAATTTTTTTTTTCCAAAAATCTCAAAGAAACTCAGTATAATAAGGTCTTTATAACTTTCCTCAGATTATATAAAACACAGTGTTACCAATAATAGTGATAAAAATGACGAGAGTAAAAATATCGTACGGCAGACATTATTAATTGCAATATATATTGAAGCCAAATAATACTCACATCACTGCGCACCGAATGTGTTTGAAATAATGCCAACACTGAAAACAGGAAATTTCTGAAATTCAGCACAAGTTTGAAATCTGCCTAAGGTCGGAGAGTTCCGAACCAAATAACTTGGGATTGCATATGCTCCAAACAATGTTACAGGTGACCCGATGTGTAACTTCATCTGAAGTAGTCACTTGTGATCTTCATCTGAAGAAGTCACTTGTGATCACATCCCAAAAAGGTCAAACGCGGCATAACTGGAGAGCTTTTATCAACACAAGTTATGGAATGGACAGGCAGTTTCTACTGAGGTCTTCCATCAATCATAAAAATAAGATCTATATTTCGGGAAAATCAACGACATACCCTTTCCGAGAAATTTGTGAAAGTATTTCACAATACGAAAACTGAGCAATGGATTAAAGTTATAATGTTAGTCTATTCACTTCATAAAAAAAGAATTTGCACATCGACTCATCTGATATATATTAATATCTATAAGGGAATCACTAGTCGGGACACCCATTTGTCACTATATTGTAAAAAAAAAAAAGGGGGGGGGGGGAAATTGATAGGGGAGCTAAGCCCTAACGAGGAATTATCTTTTCGAAAAAATAAAATGATGGGCCAGAATGTTTTTTTTATAATTACCAGAGATATTGTTCAAATGAAAAGTTATCATACGAAAAGGCTTAATACTGTATATGTGTTTGTATATATGTATGTATATATATATATATATATATATATATATATAATATATATATATATATATATATATATATATATATATATATATATATATGTATATATATATATATATATATATATATATATATATATATATATATATATATATATATTATATATATATATATATATATATACACACAAACATGTGTATGTAAATGGGCGTATGGTAAGGTGACGAAGGACACTATTGAGAAGAAAGAAAAACGAAGTCGATAAGGACATGGCTATTGAAAGAGCTATAAGGACATGGCTATTGAAAGAGCTACAGGGAGGTGGAATACAAGTTTATGAGAGATGAAATAAGTAAAAGATTATTTATAAAAATTCAATCACTATGTCATCAGATAGCATGAAAGAAATACCTTAAATAATAAATAATTCAATAAGTAAAATGGGGAAAGAAGGGATGGTGGTGGGACCAGCGACGCAAATATAATCTATATTGTCAAAGAAAGCTACTAGTGGAAAAAAGCAAAGCATCTGCTCCAACAGAAGTGCAAATTGACACTTTAAAGGTAATTGGTATATATTTATGTAAGGTACTGATACCGGAACCATTAAGTGCGGTAGGCATAGAGGAAGTAATGGTAAATGATTGGGAAGAAAGTCAGTTTTTTCAAGAAGGGAGGAAATATTAGGAAGAATTACAGAGAAGGGTTGTAGAGTGGTAGAGAATTAGGAAAGGGGTGGCTTGAGGGTAAATGTGGATACGACTGAAGCTATGGTGAGCAGTAGGAAATGTAAGGACAGAATAGCCATACATAAAAGTAGAGGCGCAGTTATATAACAGGTAGAACCATTTAGATACTGTTAAGTCAGGACGGAGGATGTGTGGCTGAAGTTGAGAACAGGATAAAAGGAACATGGGGAAAGAGGAGGGAGGTAGTAGGAGTGGTATGTGATAAAAAAATACCAATCAAGCAAAAAGGCATGATCTTTAGCACAGTAATAAGACAAGTGTTAATGTAGGGATCAGTAACTTTGGCTTTATTATTATTATTATTATTATTATTATTATTATTACTTGCAAAACTACAACCCTAGTTGGAAAAGTGGGATGCTATAAGCCCAAGGGCTCCAACAAGGGAAAATAAGAGAAGTAATTAACAATTAAAAACATTTCAAGAACAGTAACAACATTAAAATATATATTTCATATATAAACTATAAAAACTTTAACAAAACAAGAAGATGAGAAACAAGACGGAACAGCGTGCCCAAGTGTACCCTTAAGCTAGAGAACTAACTCAAAACAGTGGAAGGCCATGGTACAGAGGCTATGGCACTATCCAAGACCAGAGAACAATGGTTTGATTTTGGAGTGTTCTTCTCCTAGAAGAGCTGCTTACCATAGCTAAAGAGTCTCTTCAACCCTTACCAAGAGGAAAGTAGCCATTGAACAATTACTGGGCAGTAGTTAACCCCTTGAGAGAACTGTTTGGTAATCAAGTGTTGTCAGGTGTATGAGGACAGAGGAGAATATGTAAAGAATAGGCCACACTATTCGATGTATGTGTAGGCAAAGGGAAAATGAACCGCAACTAGAGAAAAGGATCCAATGTAGTACCATCTGGCCAGTCAAAGGACCCAATAACTCTCCAACGGTAGCATCTCAACGGGTGACTGGTGCCCTAGCCAAACTTCTAACTATTTAGACCAAAAGAGGAAGCAAAGCTTGAGAATGCTGGTGTATTATGAGGATATCCCAGCTTGAAATATTAGAAAATTATGAAATAAGAAGAATGGCAAATTATAACTATCAATTTATGAAAAAAAAGAGTTCTTCTGGAAGAAACTTTTATATATATATATATATATATATATATATATATATATATATATATATATATACACACACACATATATGTTTTTATATATATATATATATATATATATATATATATATATATATATATATATATATATATATACACACACACACATATATGTTTATATATATATATATATATACACACACACACATATATGTTTATATATATATATATATATATATATATATATATTATATATATATATATATATATATATATATATATATATATAAGTTTTCAAACAGGATTGAACATCCTAGTACCTGAAAGGAAATCATAAACTGGGAAAATTTTCTTGACAATGAATTACGATATATTATTCCTCCAACAATATAAACACAATCAGATAACTTGATACAGTAATCTATAAGTACCATACCTGCATGAAGCAAACACTAATAAATGGAAGCTTACTCCTCCAGCTGTTTTCTTTTTAGTTGTGACCCAGTTTGATCTGTAAAAATCTTATAGTATTTTACGAGGGATGAGGTCCTTGGAACAATGCCCATGAAAACTGAAATGATGGCAAAAGCTTTTTCTGGCTTCGCAGTGATGATCGCTCATGCAGACTCTTAACGAACTCTTGCTCACCGTTCTTACCTAGTCTCTTCCTCATCGTATACCCTGTCGACCAAACATACAATATAGAGTAGAGGGACATTTCTGCAGGGTTACTTCAACAATCCATCATTATCTTCGTTTCAAAACTCTTAAACAAATGTCAGTTGGCGGAAAGATAAGATCGAAACCGTTATCCAAATTAAATCAAAACAATATTTTTGTTCACACAGCCACTGATCAGAACTTTAAGCGCAATTATCCCTTAGAAGAAAGATGGGAAATTTGAGAAGAAATGTGTTTAAATAAGAGTTTGTATCAATCCCTAAATCTTCTTATCTAGGTAACACATTGGTTTTTCACTCGAAAAGAAATAAAATACAGCCATATGATTAAAATACTATCAGGAGATGATTCAAATATGATTCCCAACATATATAACAGGTGTGACAAATCCGTAAATGATTTAAACATAAAATCAAATATGAGTCACTCATTGAGGAAATGCGAGTGGAGCATATAACTAATCTCCTTAGGTAAAGTGGTGATGTCAACAAGGTCGAAAATCTTGGACCACTTACTGGCAAAGTGCAGCGCTTCTTGCCCTGCCACAACGACCTTAATGAGATTAGTAAACTTTAAGGTAATTAACTTGGATCATATCACTTCCTAAGGAATTTATTTCTCACACTTTATAAGTTTTGAGTAAGGTATTCTATTTCGATAGATAAAAATCATTTATTTCCTACAGAAAAACTACAATACTAATTTCTTCAAAAAATATATTAATGCAATAAAACATTATTTCTTTACTAATCTTCCTTTGATTTCATCGAGAGTTTTTGCCCACTAGTTTTTCCTAAGGGAATATTGACATGAAGAGTAAGGTTTATATCAGTAAGTACAATATTAATCTTATTGTTTTCTAAAATTTGTTTTATCAACTAATCACCAAAAATTGTATATGCCTTTTAGATGTAGAGAGAGAGAGAGAGAGAGAGAGAGAGAGAGAGAGAGAGAGAGAGAGAGAGAGAGAGAGAGAGAGAGAGAGAGTACGAGGATTTTGGAAGTCAGACTTTCTAGTCTATCCGGGGAGAATACATTTGCTCTTGAGTAGAGCGATTTACTTTAAACATTCAGTTTTATGATATTGTCTAACTTATTATTGAACTCGTTAACCGTGTTACTGTTTACTACATCCGCTGGAAGTCTGTTCCATGTATTTGCTATTTTGTACGTAAAGAAATTACCACATTGATGGTGTTATCTTTTCAATTCCAGTTTGTATCCGTTACCTCCGGACTGATTTGTGCTAAGCGTGGACAGATTGTTGTAATCTATATGTGTCATTCCTTTAAGAATTTTGAATGCCCCTATTAACTGTCCCCATAGTCTTCGAGATTGTAGATCAAATAAGTTCAAACGTTCCATTCTCCATCTATATCCAAATTTCCTTGGTGTTGGAACTAGTTTGGTGGCCCTAGTTTGTACTGCTCCCAGTCTATCTATATTCTGCTGAATACTGTGAGCCCAGAATTGGACTCCGTATTCTAGATGGAATCTCACTAGCAATGTGTATAGCTGTAGTACGGTGTCTTTGTTTCTGTATTTGAATTGTCTATTAGTTTTTATTCTTTCTTTATCTTCTGTTTGGTGAACAATGGTGACTAGATAGTAAGATTATGAGCAGATGGGCTGGTTCATTTTTACCCCCCTAACAAAGGTTGTGCCCTCAAAGTCAGCGATTCAGGTGGTGCAGGCGGAAACTAAATAAATAATAAAAAAAAAAAAAAAGCATGGATTCAAATAAACCACTAAGATAGAGAGCTGAAGGTGCTGGTTGGAACTGCCTTCTTGGAATAAATGTATTTCAAACTGATGCTTTCTCCTGCTCTTATCTGTGGCTGAGTACAAGCAAGTGGCAGTTTGACAATTACAGGCAGGCGGAGGTTGAAACTTATGTTGAAAATTCATTGATTCAAACGAGACCGTTCCAACCAGCGTTTTACTATAGGTTCTCGGCGTGACCAGTATCCTTAGAATCAGTGTATCATAAATAATATCTTAAGCCTCCAACTGCTATATCGCCGCTTGTCTGAGAGAAGCTACATAGCTCGTGTGTATAATACCTGTAGACGCTGGCTGGCACATTATCACTGGAATCAATGTATATGAAAATTAAACCTTGACTCCTTCAGCCTACACTTAGCGATTCACCTTGCCGGTTGTGGATGCAGGCAGGTAATAACTTGGCAGGTACAGGTAGAAGTGCTATAAGGTTAAACCTAAAATCTATTAATTCCAGCGAGGCCGTTCCAGCTGTCTACTTGAAAGGTCTAATCATTTTTTTCCCCTAAATTAAAGGTTGATTTTACACGGTGATTGAATGCACCACCTGGCTAGCGTGCTCGCCTTTGTATGTATGTAAATGGCAGAATAATTTTTAATCTCTGATATAATATGTATCTTTGAGTATACCTACAGTATTGTACTTGTAATGCTGTATACGTGGTTGTTCTTAATGGTTAACCTCTAATTTCCATGACTTTTCTTCATTGAAATACTACGCTTATCAAATAAAGTATACACAAGTATCAGTAATATGCACATGCCTCATTAACGATTTTTTTGAAGAGGGTAATAGGTCTAATGCTGTGATTTACCATGCGTATCAACTCCATTATTTACAAAGAAAAAGTAATGGTTATGTTATATTAAGGAAATTATTCTATATATTCTTCAATGAGATTAATCTATCAATAACTGCTTTCACTTAAAATATACCTGAAATTTATTCATAATATAAGCTCCCTCCACTGTGCTTTTTGCTACAAACTAATCATGAGACTAATGATACATTTTATCAGATTAAAGAGAAAAAAATGTGAATGCAACTGCTATTGTCAATAACTTGCTCTTGCTACTAGCTTGCGTATGGCATAGCTTACATACGTCGTTTTGTTTTAGTATATAAAAAGAAAGTAACCATTTATCTGAGGCCATTGGACATCAATATTAGATATGAATACGAAATGTTTCACAGACGTTTTGAAAATTTGAATAAAAATCATTTATCCTATGAAATCTTAACCATAAATGCAATCATTTATAAATAAATATAGATTGATAGATAGTCATGTGAAGATAAATATATCAATCCTAATAAAATCATATATATATAACGCCCATTTACTTTCACATTGTTTTCCACTGATGAGCAGTATATGCTTTATTAGTATGTGTGTAGGAAGATGCACCTCAAATAGGTCGTACTTAGTAATTCTTAAAGATTGAAAGTAGACGATCAAGTTTATCATGAGCAGTCAACCCAGTTATCTACACAGATTTAATTTATATGGAAAATCACTCGTACATAGATAAAAATACACACACACACACTATATATATATATATATATATATATATATATATATATATATATATATATATATATATGCGGGTGTGTATGTGTGTTTTATATGTGTACATACTGTAGTTGTGTGTGTAATTTCTCGATCTTTTAAATGGCAAACATTTCTTGGCATTTATCTAAAGTCAGGCCAAGTTAGTAGCCCGAATTCATGATTGCTCTTCTAGCTCCTGCCACCATCTTCTTCTCTCTATCTGAATGAGCTTATTAAAATCTTCAACCTAATAATACCTGCCCCTGCTTAAGCGCAAACCCACACAGATGACAGTTCAACAGATACAGACAGGAGTAGGCTAAAGCTATAAATTTAATAGAATAATTTCAACGAGTCAGTTCCAGACAGTCCCTTCAGCTCTCTGATTGAGCAGTCTCATTAGAATCAATGCATCTCGAATTTAATCTTCAGCTCGCTCATGTCTGCAATGGCCAAATCACCGTCTAATTGGACGCGCTGAATCGATAAAGCTTCGTACACACACACCGTGATTAGGAAGGGAAGGCAAGAGCAAGCTGAAACCCTCATTAAAAAATAATAAGATAGCATCCCAATGACTGTGTGAATGGATTTTTTTTTTCATCCACAATTCTTTGCACTTTTTCAGGAATGTTGAGCTGATCCAATAGTTGGGCGACTTTCATTCCCTTAGCCTCTTTTTGTGGCCCAAGTTCTGACCTGGGCGCTTAGTGCTCAAGAACAGAAAGTGAACCAGTTTGGATATATCAAAACACATCTGGAAGATTTATGTGTCTGTGTCAGTTAGAGTATGAGAGAATCGTGTTTACAACTTCCCTTTAAATACTTGTCAATTCTCTTGGGTGTTACAACTGTATCTTGTAATGAATGATATACAGGTTTTGAATTTAATACTTGCACGGACCTTCATTAGTGTGTTTACTATCTTTTGTGATTGAATTATGCTGAATGTAAATAACCAATGTAATTCTAAGGTTATGATAACTGTTTCTGTTTATGGTGTTCGTGTGTATTTGTAATTATGTATTAGACTTACGGAATTTCAACTATTGAGTTAGATTATGGCGTTTTTATTTTTATATAAGTGAAACTTGATGGTATACTGGTGTGGAAAATTAGTGGGGTTAGGATTTAGATTAATACTGAAAGTAAAAATCTGAGTTATGAGTGAATGAATACGATTGAATGTATGTGTAGATAATAAAGAAATTATAAGTAGACGCGTATTTGTTTCTGGCCCATAGCGCACCAGAATCCCAAGACATCAAAAGTTCACACAGAGCTGAAGTCTTGTAAAAATAAATTTATTTCCAGTTTAACATTAACTCAATCCTGTCTGGATCTACCGAATCTCTGTGATGCGCAAATAACGCCTTATGCTAAGACCATATTAAGGGGGAGATATGGGTGGTGTTGACTCAAGGGGATAAAGCTACATTTAAAAATGCATCAATTCCAAAACGAAGGCTCCAGCCGGCTTCATCAAGTATCTATCTCTATCTGAAAATTCAAGTTTCTAGCCTACTCTTGGCTGCACCTGTCAAGACATCGTCCATGTGGACGCAACCATCAGAACTCCTATCCAGTTATAGCTGTATCCCTTGGGTGAAGCGGCTGTCGGCAATACTAGGCAAATGTCTGTTCCACCATTGACCTCCTAATATACTATTTTGGATTAAGCTTTCCTTAGCCAGTACAAGCCCTTACCATGGACCAGCCGGTATAAACACTGCCATGGTGTTCCCCTTAACGACATCATTACGAGAAGGATACGAGATGGATATCAAACTTAGTAATAACTGACAAAACATAAAAGAGGGACCATTCCATAGTTACCTAATATTAACAAAATACACCCAAAGTTTGATTTTTTGGGTTTCTATAGATTAATTTTGCTTCAAAAGGTTCATTATTATTATTATTATTATTATTATTATTATTATTATTATTATTATTATTATTATCAATAATAATAATAGCTAAGCTACAGCCCTAGTTGAAAAAGCAAGATGCTATAAGCCCAAGGGCTCCAACAGGGAAAAATAGCCGAGTGAGGAAAGGATATAAGGAAATAAATAAACGATATGAGAAGTAATGAAAATTAAAATAAAATATTTTCAAAACATTAACAACATTAAAACAGATATTTGATATATAAACTACAAAAGGACATAAAAACATTTGCCGCAAGTTTGAACTTTTGAAGTTCCACTGATTCAACTACCTTATTAGATGATCTTTCCACAACTTGGTCACAGCTGGAATAAAACTTCTAGAGTACTGTGTAGTATTGAGCCTGATAACAATTATGGTGGAACACTACATGAATTTGTATGTATGTATGTGTGTGTATATATATATATATATATATATATATATATATATATATATATATATATATATATATATATAAAATAAGTGGGCGGACGGAAAATCTTCTCATGATTTATCCAAGGCCTAAAGAGAACATGAAAACGACAGGGAAGGCCAAAAGGTGAGGCTCAATTCACTCAAGGAAAAAAGAGAAAGGAATCAAAGGACATTGAAACGGTGGAATTAGTGACGACACAGATTACTTTTAAATTTAATCCTGCCAACAAGACAACAGAAAAATAAAGCGCACAAAATACCGGGCCACAAAGCCAATAAAAAAAACTTTGGTAACTAAAAAGAAAAGACCTTTGTCCGTCCAAGTGATACCTTTCACCTTATATATTCTACTATTTTCTAGACAATTAGACCGAAGAGTAAAATCAAGCACTCCCTTCATACCTCCTTTTTACTGTAAGAGATTTATGTCAGTCTTTAGGGGCGCATCATTCTCTATTTCCCTGTCGTATCATTGACACTCTTCTTGCTCTTTTTATAAGTAACTTGTCCTTTAATTATTCACGACTTGTTTTCCCTATTCTATTAAGATGTCTACCTATTTGTGAAAAATAAATGAGAACGATTAGGTATTTAGGATGTTGACTAGTTTCCGGTCATGAAAGTTGACTTGCGCTTTATTGTCACGTCTTAAAAATAGGTGTTGGTTTCATATATATTTTCCCGCTGGGATTACAATTATTTATTGCATCTTTTCATACGACTGGTCTGTCAAATTAATCTAGAGTTTACACAAGCCAAAACACCTGCTCTGAAGTATTGCAACAGGCACAATAGAAAAGCATAACAATAAATAAGACATGGCGTGAATGGCCTTCGTAAACGCGTTCATGCAATGGATGAATGTGACAAAAACATGCAAAGACGCTTTTGGAGAGCAATGTATTAAGCAGGATTCATCAACGCTGATGGCAAGAAAAGAATTTTTGTAGGTATTCGTCAACGTAAATGTACCTATGTCCAAACACAAACACACACACACGCACACACATACACACACATGTAAGACGATCAAAATCAAATGTAATAATTGTTTGCAAATATCAACATTACAAATAAAAATAACTCAATACATTATTTAAATTTACTTAAAAATTTCTAATTTTTTATCTGCAAAATATGAATTCAAAGATACCCTGCAATTTCCTTTTAGTTTATTTCCCCAGTGGTCTCTTCTCTGTGCTCATTCCCGGCCATCATCTTGTCGATGTACACAAGGAAGAGATTCTATCTGATTGTGAACGTTATAATTTCAATTAAATGCGTGAATGGGGGAATGTTCATCTAAATCTACAAACTGGAGCAAAGCGAGAATTTTCAACGCCATTCCCAATATTGTTTTGGCAGGAGGTTTGGTCTTGAATATCTACAACAAAAATGTCTTTATAGTAATAAAGGAGAACGAAAAAATATTAAAATGGTAATGGAGAAGAAAATATCAAAATGGCCAAAAAGTAGAACATGTAGATATTGGACAGTTTCTTGTCCAGTGCAGGATAAAGGCCTCAGACATGCCGATATATATATTGAGCTGTGATCTAGCTTAAGTCCCTGCAGTTATTCTCATGAAGGAACACAAGTTAAAGATAGTTACCTTTTATGTTGATCTTTGGTGGTGGGGGGGGGGGAGTGGATGGGATGTGAATGCTGTGGAAGGTTCGACCACAAGAAGTGTCTTTAAAGACGCCAAAATCGGAGACAAAGTTATAGAAAAATTGAAATGGTTTTGCAAAGTTTACCAAATGCTGGAGGTATGGAACTTCAAATAGAGATTAAAGAGGCTCTAATGCTAAAAGTAAGGTGCCTCAAAAATGCCAAAAAACCTTTAATGCAAAAAATAGGGCACCACTATATAGAGGTCAAAGAGCCTCAAATGCTAGAAGTAAGGAGCCCAACTATTGATGTCACTGAGCTTCTAATACTAGATATATGGCACCTAAAAATAGAGGTCAAAGAACTTCTAATGATAAAAGTATGGCACTTCAAAAATAGATATTAAAGACCCTCTAATGATAGAGGTATAAACCCACTAAATAGAGGTAAAAACGACTAATCTAATACTAGAGGTAAGGAACTTCAATAGAGAGGTCAAAGAGCCTTTAATACTAAATGTATGGCACCCCAAAATAGAGGTCAAAGAACATCTAATGATATAAGAATGGCACTTCAAAATTAGATGTCAAAGGCCCTCTAATGCTGGAGGTAAAAACCTACTAAATAGAGGTCAATGAACCTCTAATACTAGAGGTAAGGAACTTCAATATAGAGGTCAAAGAGCCTGTAATAATAGATGTATGACACATCAAAATAGGTGTCAAGGAACCTCTAATGCTAGAATTATGGCACTTCAAAATTAGATGTCGAAGACCCTCTAATACTGGAGGTAAAGAGCTACTAAATTGAGGTCAAAGAGCCTCTAATACTAGATATATGGCACCCCCAAAGAGGTCAAAGAAACCCTGATGCTAGAAGTATAACACTTCAAGATTAGATGTTAAAGACCCTCTAATGCTGGAGGTAAAGAGCTACTAAATAGACGTCAAACAGCCTCTACTACTAGAGGTAAGGAACTTCAATATAGAGGTCAAAGAGCCTCTAATACTTGAAGTATGGCATCTCAGAATAAAGGACAAAGAATCTCTAATGCTAGAAATATGGCACTTGAAAAATAGATGTCAAAGACCCTCTAATGCTGGAGGTAAAGAGGTACTTAATAAAGGTAAAAGAGCCTCTAATACCAGAAGTGAAGAACTTCAATAAAGAGGTCAAAGAGCCTCTAATACTAGGAGTATGGCACCTCACAATAGAGGTCAAAGTACCTCTAATAATAGAAGCATGGCACTTCAAAAATAAATGTCAAAGACCTCTTATTTCTAATAAGTTTATAACAAAAGAATTACTTGGAAAAAATCAGACATAGGAATGCACGTTTACATGAATATGGAAAGAATAAATTGCACCGAACCTTAAGAAGAGCTGCAAAAGCGGCTCAAAACCTCCCACAGCCCAAAGGCCCTCTCATACAGCCCATAAAGCAAGAAAACTGCGTTTCCCCTCGTCTGAGAATTACAGATCTACCATTTTATTATTATTATTATTATTATTATTATTATTAATTATTAAATTATTATTATTATTATTATTATTATTAATTATCAAATATTATTATTATTAATTATTATCATTATTAATTATTAGTATTATTAATCATAAATATTATTAATTATTTATTATTATTATTAATTATAATTATTATTAATTATTTATTATTATTAATCATTATTACTATAATTAATTATTTATTATTATTATTAATTGTTTATTATGATTATGATTAATTATTATTATTAATTATTTATTATTATTAATTATCATAATCATTATTATTATTATTAATTATTAATTATTATTAATTATTATTATTATTAATTATTATTAATCATTATTAATTATTAGTATTATTATTAATATTATTATTAGTTATTATTATTAGTATTATCATTAATATCATTATTAGTTATTACTATTAATATTATTAATATTATTAGATATTATTATTATATTATTATTAGTTATTATTATTATTATTAATATTATTATTAATATTACTAGTTATTATTATTATTACTATTAGTCATTATTTTTATTAGTTATTAGTTATTATTATTATTATCATTATTATTATTATTATTATTATTATTAGTTATTATTATTATTATTAGTTATTATTATTATCATTAGTTATTATTATTATTATTATTATTATTATTATTATTATTATTATTAGTTATTATTGTTATTATTATTATTATTATTATTATTATCATTATTAGTTATTATTATTATTATTATTATTATTATTATTATTAGTTATTATTATTATTATTATTAATATTATTATTATTATTATTATTAATTATTAATTTATTATGATTTTAATTATAATTAGTATTATTGATGATGATGATGATTAGTTTTATTGATGATGATGATGATTAGTTTTATTGATGATGATGATGATTAGCATTATTGATGATGATGATGATTAGTTTTATTGATGATGATGATGATGATTAGTTTTATTGATGATGATGATGATTAGCATTATTGATGATGATGATGATTAGTTATTATTGATGATGATGATGATGATTAGTTTTATTGATGATGATGATGATTAGCATTATTGATGATGATGATGATTAGTTTTATTGATGATGATGATGATGATTATTTTATTGATGATGATGATGATTAGCATTATTGATGATGATGATGATTAGTTTTATTGATGATGATGATGATTAGCATTATTGATGATGATGATGATTAGCATTATTGATGATGATGATGATTAGTTTTATTGATGATGATGATGATTAGCATTATTGATGATGATGATGATTAGTTTTATTGATGATGATGATGATTAGCATTATTGATGATGATGATGATTAGCATTATTGATGATGATGATTATTTTATTGATGATGATGATGATTAGTTATTATTGATGATGATGATTATTTTATTGATGATGATGATGATTAGTTATTATTATGATGATGATGATTATTATTATTATTATTATTATTATTATTATTATTATTATTATTATTATTATTATTATTATTATTATTATTATTATTGTTGTTGTTATTACAGGCTAAGCTGTAACCGTAGTTGGAAAAAGCAGTGGAAGACGACCATGGTACAGAGGCTATGATTGAGGGTTTATGTTTTCCTATATTCAAATTGTTTTAAAAAAACCTCCTGTGTGCTATATATTAAGGAAAATACTCCATAAATAGATTGCCAACGCAATAACACCCAAATTCAATAGGTAAATTTACATCAATGAAGTAAGGATATTATCATGTTGTTAGGATCACGTTGCTTTTAACGATGACATGCCCTCATTTCTCCCATTAAGAATATTTTAAAAAATCCCTCCTATACACAGCTATACCAAGAAGACATGCAAGCCAGTGGATCGCGAAAGCATAAGTCCATTAACATTATTACAGCAATGCTGCTTGTGAGGAAATTTAGATAAGTGCACTGAAATAAATGTGATGAGTAAAGTTCTATGAATAGAAAGTGACTTGGTGTGTATGTTTTTATTATATTTATTCTAAGTAGTGCTGTACGCATGCAGGGATGGTATTATATTGGGAAAACGATAGATATACATTTTGTAATAGATGATGATGATATTGTTATCACTTTTCTCATTATGAATATGTTATAATAAAGTAACGGGTACGGAGATAAAGCTACGTTACGTATATAATTATAACTATTATTACTACACACATACATACATACATGCATACATACATACATACATACATACATACATATATATATATATATATATATATATATATATATATATATATATATATATATATATATATATATATATATATATATACATACATACATACATACAGGTAATGCACAACATATTTGTGAAAGCTTACTTACACGTATACAGAATATATATATATATATATATATATATATATATATATATATATATATATATATATATATATATATATACATATGATGAATCATGAATGGAATTGTAAAAGTTGATATAAAATTTAAATAGAGAAAGCAGAAATGTAAGACTGAAAATGAAGTAAAACTAAGGTAATATGCACTGAAAATGCAGAGATACAGCAAATAAGAGTTTTTTAATCCCTCGTACGGCTTCCGCAATGCTTCCCACTTTTGTTCGTAATACATTAGCCACAAAATGTCAATCCATGTGCCATTCATACGGTTCATATTCACCAAGTATTGCGGAAAGAAAGTGCACTTTTGCTGCGAATGCTTGCGATTGGCTGAAAACCAGCAAAATTGGCATCCTGGATTCATTCGTATTTAATCCATAGTTCGGTGGGACACGGCCTTAAGTTTGTGCTATGACAGAATGTCTCGGTGTTTAAAACAAAGCTGAGGAACACTTAGAAGTTGAAAGTTACAAACTTACAACAAAGAACGTTACTTTATAAAGAAAACCTTTTCAAAGAGTGTGTGCCTCAAACAAACATTTTAACAAAACATACAAGTGTTTTGTGTAAACAATCACTGCCGGTTATTCCAGATTATAGAAATGCATATTACGGCAATTATGACACATACTGAAAAAAAAGCCTCCCACTAACGTTGCTTTCTATTTGTCTGTCTCTTAGATGGATATGATGGAAATGAGAGGTAGTTTGATTGAGGACTACTTCTCTTAATCTACTTTTCATGATAATAAAATATTACCCATTCCAAAGGCCGCTAAGCCATTAACATATGCAGCAAGGAAAGAAATTTCCCAACACGTTACAAAATATTATGAACTCATTTTAAGCTTTCCTAGGTTTTAAACTCAATTAATATGATTTGCTGTCTTTTCTTAGAATAACATATATAAATCCGTTTAACAAAAGAAATGAGAGGATTAAAAAAAGTGTGTAAAAGTTTGTATCGGCGTACATAGTATATTTGTTTGTGATGCATATTTTACGTCTTTACTTTATAAAAAAAAAAAAAAAGTTAAAATACGATATTAAATCTACTATATTTTAGATTAAACTTAGATGTGAGTATACCTAAATACGATCAAAAAATAAATTGAATCCGCAAAGAATTGTGAGATAAAACGAATAGAAATTACGTGTAATTCCCCAATAGCGTGAAAGGATGAGAAAGATCTTCTTGAGTATGAAGAGAATTATTAATAATAATAATAATAATAATAATAATAATAATAATAATAATAATAATTTGTTTTAATCAGAGGGGATGGAAAGAGTAACATTGGTGAAGTCCAATTTCAATAAACTTTATGCTTCTTGCAGGAGCTTAAATTTGGTTTTGAGATTCAATTACTGAAAATATTTGCGAGAATGTTCAACGATTGCAGTGACTTATTGTTCAAGCACCTTTAAAAAACAAACGACTCCGAGTAGTTGAACAGCTTGTGCGTGAATATGGAACAGGCCATTTGATAAGCACTTAACACAAACTACTTTGCACTAACCGGTTCAAATATGAAAAAAAAAATGTATATACATTTTTCAAAATTTCGTTTTATTACCTTAATTTACTCAGACTTGGATATCATCTTTAACATAACATAATAAATTATACACTTTTCAATAGCCAAGAAGTTGAACCTGAAAATTCAACTTGATCCTCTCTTCAAGAGAGCTCCTTTCTTTCTTTTCCTCTTCCCAGAAGAATTTCCAGATGTTTCTTTTTAAGATTTGTATAGCATCATCACACCCGCCATTCCAGAGCATAGAGATATTCGAGTCAAAAGGTATCAAAGAAATGTGTATTTTTGGCCTTCAACATCATCCGAACATTTCAGTTCTAATTTTTCTGAAGATTCCTACATTGCTTCTAGAATTTCTTCTCCAGTTGGTCTTTCTTTTTATATGTTTAAAGCAATTATTAAATTAATATAAAAAGATAATTTTAAACCAGGAATCAAAACTGAAATACAATCATGATTTTTAATTGTTATGTCTGAAACATATTCCCAGTAATTATGACTTAATCATTACTCCAAACACGGATTGTCAACGGAAGAAAACTCGGAATGAACCTAAACGTCCTTTCAATCGCACCCATTATGTAACCAGAGGCATTCCGACAGCCTGTCGCTCTCAGTACTACCACAGTATGCACCTGGACTCGGGTTACATTAAAACTGACCCACATGCACCTTCAGAGAACATTTAATAGGTAGAATGTTAAATTACATTAAAGGATTAATATTGGTAATGTAATCACTTCAGTTTATTTTTATAGTCTGGTTAATCTTTGACGTTAAACTAGATTACATGCACATATAAAATAAAAATCTAAATTTTTAAAGTTATTGTAGACTTTCGATTGTTCTTTTTAGATTTTTGAAAAGGTACGATCGAAACCTGGTAATAACGTACAAAATGATATTCGTGATTCGCATAATGAAATGGACACTTTTGCGCTAAGGAATCACTACTCTGAAATTTGTTTATCACCTCCAATTTAAAAGGTTATAGTATACAGATAATATCAAGCCGTGATTACTTTTTCTCGTCAACAATATCATTTGCGAATCTTACGAATACCAATTTCTCTCTCTATGAACACTCTCCCTAAAAGTTTTGAATTATGGTGTGCGGAACTGTAAAAGAGGCCAAGGCAATTTTCCAAATTTACCTCTGCGACTTCTGTTAGTTCTTGCAACTTTTAACACTAATTTAACTCCTGCCTGCGATTTTCCTATGCAAAATTTCTTTTCCTTATCAAGGGAAGGAAATTATTTTCCTTCCTTGTGCAAATAATATTGACCTTTGAATAAAGGCTGCCTTAATTTCTATGAATGGAAAGCATGAAAATTTGTGTTTGGTAAAAGTGTGTTGAAATCAATAGTCTCGACACTCTAAGATTAGCATTTCATAGATAGAAGGAAATCTAACATTTCATAAAAATCAAAACGGTTTTTATTTTTCTGTCATAAGCACATACTTAAATAGCCTTTGCTATCGACGACAGTGTTAAAGGGTTTCCTGACATAAGATAAAAAATAGGTATGAATATTTGGCTCCAAAGTATGCTCTGAATAATAATGAGATATCTATTGAAGGAGTAATTAATATACCAATAACAATTCATATAAACTGTTCCTCGTTATTTCAAGATTATGTGTAATAGTAAAAGAATAAAAAGATCTGAAAATAACTTGTATACAGTATCAAAGAAATTGTATAAGCTGACACGATAAACTAAAATAAAGACAACGCAATTTCTATTACATACAAAAAACGACTACAGGCAAATACACAAAAAAAAAGTCATAATTTTAAAAGGTGGTATTAGTACAAACTCAAAAAAGAAGCAGATGAAAAATAATAAACCACAGAAGGGGTCGTCGAATTTTGTCCCCATCTAGAATCTGGGAGGAAAACCTCACTACCTCCTCAGTTTACCATCGCGGCCAGAAATGTCTTCCCTTGCGCCCGCCACCTGACATCGCCCTAATGAAAGACCATTTTTAAAGTCAGTTTTAGTCATCGATATCGGTAAAAGATTTTCTCTCATCTTGGATGACCTTACATACATTATAGATGGAGGTTACCTTTAGTATTTAGGAGATCGTGGCCAGACTTATGGTTTGTCGTCCTAGTACTTCCTCATTGTTCTCTGTTCCATATTTAAATTACTCAAGATTTCATTGTAATAAGTGTATTGAGGATCATCTCTTGTAAATCTGACGCAAAGATAAACATTTTCTGCAGCCAATGGCTTTAAAGGATTTAGGGTCTCATAACAGTTATCTTGGTGCATTTCTATGTCAATTTTGCTATTACTAGAATTCTGTTCTTATATTCTAAAGAAATTTAACCCAAACGGTAGAATTCAAACTCGTAACAAATACAATTATAATCAAGACCATCGTCGTGAGATGGCCTGTTGACTCTTACGATTTCTTTTTTACAAAGGAGAACTTTACTTTTTACCCCTAATGTTGAGCTGACGTCAAGAACGTCACATTGGCAGTGAGCAAAATATTTCCTTTGCAGCGAAAATGAGGAAATGAACAATTTACGAGAAGTGCCATATTTATTTTCATAAAAAAGTTATGTTTGTATATATCAATATTTTATATATTAATATATGTATAATTCTCATCAATTTATGCACTTCGCAATTATTTTATTATCATTTATTCAGTTTTCCTTTCATGATTTCCCTTTTCTCTTCGTTTTCATAGAAAATTAATGTAGACAGAAATAGTATAAGACTATTAATCTATACGAAATATATTGATAGTCTATTTTGTCTTCACATTAGAAAATAGGGAAGTCAAGGAAATTCTTTTATTCGCTAGACACAAGACGAAAAATATCCACTAATTTCATCGCAGAAAAGAGTTCGTTTTTACAAGCGGAAAAGCTAAGCATAAATATTTTCTCTCCAATATAAAAACAAGAACTTCGACTATCGATGAAAAAATTATGGAGATACGTTTCCATCCAACATTCCCCGAAGCTACCTTTTAAATGTTATCATTTTACTTCAGGGTAATTGCAAAACTGAACTAGAACCACGAAAACTGATAAGTTGGTCGGAGTGATCTTTTCCCCGAGACTCATTTTGAAACAGTAATTATTAGCTGCAATTACAACTATTTACGACAAGTGACCTACAGCAACAATTACGTATTATAAACAAAGAACTTAATTGTCACAAATAGCATTTAATTGAATTAAAAGATTGATTTTTAATTTCGAATCAAAGTAAGTCAAAGCCATTACGAAAAAAAATTGTGTAGTCGGGCAAAATAAAAATAATCATGTCTTAACTGTAACATTTGATACGATGGGTTACGTAAATAATCTATCTTTTATTTTAAAAACTACGTGAATTAGACTTTATAAAGTGAATACGAAAAGAATAATAAATGTTGACATTGTCACCCAATCAAACTGCCTGTATAATCTAGAAAGAAGAAAATATTAGGCATTCCTGGTTACATTAGATAAAAACATTCATAAAGCTTACCAGTAATTACAAGATGCTTTTCGTGTCAAAGGAACAGCACTATGATAGATATCGTAGGTATTCATTACTAAAGAAAAACGTTCATGAAATTAATGGAAAATAGATGCACCTATTTACAAACACATTTAATCATGCAGAACTGTTTGCGAAGTCAATTTGTTAATACTACGCAGGATAAGTAAAATTCATTACCTCTATGGTGTTTTAAAGGAAAATTTTAATTTGCAATCTAAATACAGTTTCTTTATAACAAAGAAATCCCATCAATTATGAAAGAATTACTGACATTATACACCACATGTCCTACTTGCATTAATTGCTTATGAATATTTGTACTTCCAAGAGATGTTTTTTTTTTCTAATATATTTTAAAATAAATTATAAGTTGAGTGTAAATATATAACGTGATTAAGCTTGTCGTGGTTTGTGCGTCAAATGAGATACATTAGCTTCAAGAGTCCATTTAACGAATGTGAACATATGGCCCGGCGTTGGGATCGGGAAAGCCATTTAGCGTCATGTTGCAACTCGGGGAAAACTTTGCTGATGCCCCATGGAGTATAAATTATGAGGTTGAATATTTGAAGGGAAGAAAGAAATCTGGAATTAAAGTAAAGCAGAAGGCTATTTAGTGGGTGCGGTAGGGGGCAGAGGGAGGGGTTTTTGGAGTTACAACAAAATGAGTTCAAATTTAATTATTGTTTCCCTCACCTGATAAGACATAATTTGGTCAGCACTGTAATAAAACGAGTTTTCTTAAAAGGTATCTACTTGATTACCTGCATGGCTGCATGGACAAGTAAAATACCTTTAAATAGCAAAGATGATAGTGTAAGGAGAAAGGAAAAGCTAATGAAAAAAGAAGAGAACTCAAAACAAAAGTTTGATATAAAAAAAACGCAATTAAAGGACACATTTGTTGAGGCCTCAATCCAACCAAACCAACAAAATAAGGGACCCATTTCTTCCCCCCAATCGGAAGACTCGAATTGAAGAAATTCCCTGGCAATTACAGGTCTGTTGCTCACATTTATGCCTTTTTTTTTTAATGTTTTACAACAGCGAGTTCGACGTGCCTCCCAACAAAATTGTCCACAACACAGTTGCGTTACGGTCGTTTCATCTTGGGGGGAGGGGGGAAGAAATGTAGACGGAAAACTGGACAAGAATAATAATTTCCAAATATAGGAGTAAAATAAAGAAATATAATGATATGGAAGTATATTAAAAACCAGAGGCCTTCAGCAATTAATCTTAGCCAAAAATCTACTATAATTTAAGATCACTCGACTCCTAATAATTACTTCATGGAGTTGTAAGCCAATAGAAAACAGCATCGAGGTATTTTTACCACCAAGCTTTCAGTTTGATAAATTTTACTTTTAAGTTCAGACTTAGTTAATTGCTTTCCCAAAAAGCCAACATTCACCTGGTGATAATTTCACCGTCAACCTCACAATCCTATCTCCAGTATAATTATCAGACGAGATGTTTCATGGTCCTTCCAACGTTTCAACTTTCAGCTGTTAATGTAGGTATCAGGTTCTAGATCAGTCTGCAGACCTGGGGTTTAAATGAATTTACCTAATCACTCCTTAGTTCTAACGACGATGTATTCCATCTGTCTTTGCACATCGCTATGGTCATTTCTAAACTAATGATAAAGTGCGTCCAATAATATATGTTCGCAAACTATCAACGGAATTTTAAAACGCGGTCTTTGTGTATACATACCACGAGATAAATCCTATTTTTATATCCTTTTCATAACCATGAATTTCTAAGAGCGTTTTGAAACCAAATTGTTCTGACAGTGTTTTGTCTCGCACAAAATGCTATTACAGTAAATACGAGTGAGACACGATTATGTGATTGACCAGTTTCTTCTTCAGTGGATAACGTAATCAACAGCGACGTCTTCCTCACATTTCTCGTCTTCTGTAGTTTTTCTCCTTTTCACACTTTCATTTTATTGCCCTCAAAACTTCGGTTTCATACCACTTGTAAATTTAATTTGTCTTCCTTCTATAAATAACTCGCGCGCACATGGCATCTGTATATCATAAGACTCTGGTATTTACACTTACTAGATAACTACTATCGTTTCCAGAGGCCGTGTAATGGTGTTTTTCCCAAATATCTAACAAACCGGCTTATGAATTTCCATGAAACTATAGCAATGAATGTTTCAAACATTGGCCTAATTTTTGGTGGTACAATGAATTGACAGATGTGCTTAATTAACCCGTTTACTCTTAGAAAAAAGAGGAACTTCTTCCCTTCCTTCAGAGAGTTTCGAAGAAGTGGTATTTAATCACGTAACTGTGACGCAGATGTTCCCCCAACCCTCCTTCGGTGTTTACACCTATGGCTATCCTAGTACTCCCCCTCCCCTTCCTTCTTGCCTTCTTTCCTTCATTCCCATTGTTATTAGGCTACCGAGTAAATCCCTGTTTGGAAAGACTGTGTACTGCATATATAAAATGAGCCGGAAGAGCAATAAAATGTTTTATGGTGGTAGATAATGATTGGATGGTTAACACAAATTATCAAACATAATAGAAGAGGTTTAAAACAGGGGTGTGGAATCGCACTGAGAGATATTCTACTCGGACTCCTACAAATTTTAGATTTGCGACTAAAAAATAGAATAAAATAAAATGATAAAATAAAAACATTAGTACAAATAGAAAACAATTTTTTTCCTTGAGAGTGATGATGAGTAAAATGTATAAGTGTCCATTTCTTGTTTTTTTTTTTTTTTTTTTTTTCATCCCTCATAAATCTATGGTTTCCAGCAATTGGTGATAACATTATTTTGGAAAAGCAAACCTAATGAATACTTTGATACGAGTATATCAGCTTGGCATGTAGACAATGTCAATGGATTTCTCAAAGTAAGGTTGATTGGTTCATTAATTGAAGTCTGGTATAATTCCAGTGACAAAGTCGCAATAATATTTGTCACATACCTTTTAAATAACAAAAATAGGTACTGTTACTTATAACGTAAATAAATATATAAAACTATAGGTTGAAATATAATAAATCTTATGTATGTATGAACACACACACACACACACACACATATATATATATATACATATATATATATATATATATATATATATATATATATATATATATATATATATATATATATATATATATATATATATATATGATTTCAAAATTTATCAAATGGCCGATGTCAATGCCTTTATATGAAACATCTTTTAGAAGTCTACCTTCTAAGGAATTCAAGCTACTCTCTCTGGTGAAATTGATATGATAAATTATATCAAACAATGCTCTCTGTCATTTTCTTCCTGGCAATTGATGTATCGAGTAACCTGTGTTGTATGGAAGAATGAGTCCTACGGCTTAACCTAAAGAAAACTATATTTCTATTGCTTTACTAACACTCGCTTGAAGTGCGAAGTGTAGGGTTAGCTTGGCTTCTTTCGTCTCCTGTCATAAGTCTCATTCTTGATCTTCAATGTAAGTGAGTGGGTAAGATATAAAACGTTGGTCTTGTGTTTAGGTAAAGTCTAAAGTCACGAATCACATTACCAGGTATGCTGAACTTTTACTGACAAAGAATTTCGTATTGCTTGGGGTAGGTCATATGACAATTATCTATGGAGTTAAACAGGCGTTTAACAATTCGAGGGATGGGAGGTACAGGGGAAGAAACGTTATAACAACGTCACTGAGGGACGTCATCACTTTTGCGAATGTGTGGGTGGCTAAGACTGGCTTTAGCCTCATTTTCTCAAGTAAAAAAGTTAATGAAACGTAATTGGCAATGCACAGTATTTCCCAAAATTAGGCCATTGTATGAAGCGCTCCTTGCTTTGATATCATGGAAATCCATCAGTTATTTTAGGAGTTATTTAAAAAAAAAAAAACACTATTACACGGCCTCTGGAAACGATAGTAGAACTATATGATACGTTTCAAAAGTTTTCCATCCCAGATGATTTGGGGTGTTAAACGACTTTTCACTAGCAGCAGTTGCAACTGGAAAAGTCTATTATTTACGTTTCTGTTCACCTGGGATAGAATCAAGTCCACGGTGTTTAAGCGAGACAGGGATATCGAGGCCAAATGTAACAAGAGAGAGAAAGAAAACCATAAGAAAATATCTGGCCCCCTTACTATTAATTTGGTTATTAGAGTGGTAACTCAAGTTTATCAATATTATCAGTTGAATTATATAGTAGGATAGATTGCCAAAGTAGGTAATGAAGAGAGCGATAGAAGGATGGAATTATTGGGTACAATCAGAATATAATGGAAAGATATCTTGGATCACCTACTGGAGGCTAATGATAGACATGCGCAGCAGGCGATTGTGCGAACCAGAGTGACTGGGGATGTATTACAAGAGGTAATGGGTCATAATACATCGAAGAAGCAAATACTGTATATCAAGTAAACGATTACAAAATATAGCTACTATTCAAATGTTTTTTTGCCAGAGAACTTCAAATCACTCATTCATTCCCCAGTGAAAATGGTGTGTACCAACCGTGTGTCACACAATTGTACATAATTATTTTGTATATATTATGCTTGTATCTGCGCTCTTCCCTCGCACTAAAAAGAGCCTGAAAGATCATGTCTCCGTTTTGCTCAGTAACATTATTCTGTCTCTCGAACAGGTCATGTCCTGTTGCCTTGAGATTTTGTATATAAAGAAGAGTGTTCCTTAATAAATAACTCAGTCGTTTCTAATCTGCCTTTGAGTTCACATCCATTCTCGGCCCGTCACATTGGTGACCCCGGAAGTCGACTCGCTCCCACCGCCTTCCACCCCCACCCCTCGCCCCTTCATCGTTGGTACTATGACGGACTCTACGGCAGTTGGTGCTGCGGCCGCTCCATTCAAACTTTCATCGTTTGCCAGCGGAGAGGCGTTTGCTTGGTTTCAGCACGCAGAAGTCCAGTTTCGTATCAGGGGCGTGACTCGCTCAACCACCAAAGCGGATTATGTTCTCGCGGCGATACCCGAGGACACCTTCCCAGAAATATCCGACTGGCTTTGTGAACAAGGAGACACCCCAATAGCGTATGACGACCTCAAATCATACCTTCTGCAGCAGTACTCGCCGTCGCCAGCCGCCCGTATAGCAAAGCTTTTTCAGCTCTCGCAACAACCGTTGGGGGACCAAAGGGCTTCGCTTGCCCTCAGGGAAATGACCAGTATCGCTCGCCTTCAACCTGCCGCAGACGGCTCTCCTCGTGAGGTGAACCTACTCCGTGCCCTTTGGATACGCCGTTTACCTGAACCTGTGCGCGCTGCCATACCCGATGTCGATAGTTTACCCATAAAGGACTTGATGACCAAAGCCGACGCCCTTATGGACAGCCACTTCAAGACCTCCATCAACGCCTCCACCCCTGACTACGAGGATGCCTATTCAACGTCAACCGAAGCTGACATGAATGCCGTAGGACATACATGCCTACCCCGTGACGTGCCGAAGCGGCGACAAAGCCGCCCACCACCCACCAATCGCTCGCGCCCCAACGAACGACTTCTACAGCCACTTACTACCTCCCATCCGCCGCAGTTTTGCTACTACCACTTCAGATTCGGGGCAACCGCGAAGAAATGTGCCAAAGATTGTCAGTGGCCAAAAAACGTGTAAGTAGGCCATCGCTTGTGGCGGTGGCCTCCTATGTTTCTAATCTTTTCTTTTTACAGGATGCAGGAACGGGCGTGCGATTTTTGGTAGACACGGGTGCTTGTCGTTCTCTTTTGCCAAGGAAACTCTTCAAGGCACAACGTAGTCTGTCTACATCTGCCGACGTTCGCTTGGTAGCTGCCAACGGATCTGCGATACCCACCTACGGTTACGAGAGCCTCACATTATCGTTCGGAAACGGTAAATTCAATTGGAAGTTTCTCGTTGCTGACGTCACAATGCCAATCCTCGGTGCGGATTTCCTCTCTCATTTCCACCTTCTGGTCGATGTCGCCCACCGACGATTGGTCAACGCAGACTCGTGCTTGTTGACACCTCTTCAAACCGCCCCCTCTAACCTCGCTCTCCACATCAGCGCACCCACGGATGCCTACGCCCACCTCCTCACGTCGTACCCGGAAGTTTTCCGTCCAGAACTTCGCCAAACGCCCACGGTTCCTGCCAAGCACGGTATTTATCACCATATCAAGACGACGGGACCCCCAGTCTTCGCAAAATTCAGACGTCTGGCACCGGAACGATTGGCAGCCGCCAAACAGACGTTCGCCGAAATGGAGAAAATGGGCCTTTGCCAAAAGGCCTCCAGCCCATGGTCGTCACCCTTACACATCGTTCTGAAGAAAGACGGCTCCCTCCGGCCGTGCGGGGATTACAGGCGCCTGAACATGCAAACAGAACCGGATCACTACCCCCTCCCAAACATTGCCGATGTAACCTCCTACTTGCACAAAGCAAAGGTTTTCTCTACGCTCGACCTCCTGAAGGGGTATTATCAGGTGCCTATGAACCCAGAAGACATCCCCAAGACCGCCATCACCACTCCGTTTGGCACATACACCTTCAATTACTCCTGTTTTGGCCTTCGTAATGCTGGGGCAACGTTTCAACGTCTCATGGATGGCATCTTAGGGGACCTCCCTTTCTGTGTATGTTATGTGGACGACATACTTGTGTTCTCCTCCTCAAAAGAGGAACACCTCCGTCACCTGCGCATCGTGCTCGACCGCCTGCAACAAAACGGCCTTGTAGTCCGGTACGACAAGTGTACCTTTGGCGCCAACGAAGTGTCGTTCTTAGGGCACCGTATCACTCCTGAAGGAGTCCATCCCCTCCCTGAGAAGGTAGCAGCCGTTCAGAATTTCCTCACGCCCTCGACCGTCAAAGCTCTGCAGGAATTCTTGGGCATGATCAACTATTATCACCGTTTTCTGCCAGCCATTGCCGCCACTCTTGCTCCCCTCTACGCCTCCCTCAAGGGCAAGCCAAAGGACCTGAAGTGGGGTCCCCTTCAAGAAGCAGCCTTCTGCAATGCAAAGAAGGCCCTATCAACTGCTGCGGCTCTCACTTTTCCTATCCCACACGCCCCTCTCCTTCTCTCCACCGATGCCAGCGACGTCGCTATTGGTGCAGTACTCGAGCAGGTGGTCAAAGGCTCGCCCCGCCCATTGGCCTTCTTCAGCAGAAAACTGTCCAAGGCAGAATCGGGTTATTCTACCTTCGATCGAAAATTGCTGGCGGTGCACTTGGCTGTCCGTCACTTTCGCCATTTCTTAGAAGGTACGCCCTTCGTCATTCGTACAGACCACATGCCTCTGGTGCACGCCTTCACTCGACAGTCTGACGCCTGGTCCGCCCGTCAACGCCGACATCTCTCCGCCGTGGCTGAATACAATTGCACCCTCCAATACGTCCCTGGGAAAATGAATCCCGTTGCCGATGCCCTGTCAAGAAACACGTTGGCTGCCGTTCAACTGGGATTGGATTACAACGCCCTGGCTGAAGCCCAACGACAGGATCCAGAGTATCAAGCTTGCAGGACATCCTGCACGTCCCTCCGTTGGGAGGATTTTCCCCTCGAAGACTCCAACACCACCCTCCTCTGTGACGTCAGTACTGGTAGACCGCGACCTTGGATTCCTGCTCCCATGCGCCGACAGGTGTTTGATTTCATCCACGGCCTTTCACATCCCTCGTGCCGTTCTACTGCACAGCTGCTGAAGGCAAAGTTCATTTGGCACGGCATTTCTAAGGATGATAAGGATTGGGTCCGTGCGTGTACTTCTTGCCAAACTTCCAAAGTACATCGACACACGGATTCAGGAGTGGGCACCTTTCCTCAACCTCAGCGTCGTTTCGCACACATTCACGTCGACGTTGTAGGCCCCCTACCTACATCACAAGGACATCGTTACCTGTTTACCGTCATCGACCGCTCCACTCGTTGGCCTGAAGCCATTCCCATGGAAACTGCAACGTCCACCTCATGTACATCTGCCTTACTCTCTGGATGGATTTCAAGATTCGGTATCCCTGAGCATATTACTTCTGACAGGGGAACAACTTTCACCTCTCAATTATGGACGTCATTAGGGAATCTCCTGGGCATCACCCTACATCAGACAACGGCCTACAACCCCGCTGCCAATGGAATGGTTGAACGTTTTCATCGCACCCTCAAAGCAGCTTTGATGTCCCGCTGCAAGGATTGCAACTGGTTTACTCAGCTTCCCTGGGTCCTCCTTGGACTAAGGACCACTCCTAAAGACGCCCTTGACGTCTCGGCAGCCGAAATGGTGTATGGCGACCCGTTGGTCGTCCCTGCCGAATTTTTCCCTTCTACGACCTCCTCCGACGATCTCCAGTGCATACGTCACGTCGTGGGAAAATTTACTCCGTGCCGCCAGACTTACAAGCCCCCAGCGAAGCATCACATACCAACGGACTTGCACTCTGCAACGCACGTCTTCCTGCGCAACGACACCAGCAAGCCACCACTAACGCCCCCTTACACGGGCCCTTTCCTTGTGATCCGACGCAGTCCGAAAGCATTCCTCCTAAACATTCGGGGCAAAGAAGACTGGGTCTCCATTGATCGTCTAAAACCTGCTTATCTTCTGCCAGATGACCCGCCTACAGTTCGCCTCTCTAGATCAGGGCGCCCTATTTAACATGTACAGTATGTCATTTTTAGGGGGGGGGGAGCCATGTACCAACCGTGTGTCACACAATTGTACATAATTATTTTGTATATATTATGCTTGTATCTGCGCTCTTCCCTCGCACTAAAAAGAACCTGAAAGATCATGTCTCCGTTTTGCTCAGTAACATTATTCTGTCTCTCGAACAGGTCATGTCCTGTTGCCTTGAGATTTTGTATATAAAGAAGAGTGTTCCTTAATAAATAACTCAGTCGTTTCCAATCTGCCTTTGAGTTCACATCCATTCTCGGCCCGTCACAGGTGTCTGCGCGTGTGTGCTTTTTAATGTCGGTGACTCCTAAGTGAATATAAACGAAGTAAAGAAATATTCTGTCAAAAAGAATAAATATTTTTCTTACTTGGATATATTCATCGACGTGAAAATCAAATAATGGTCTTTTTAAAAATAAAATTATAACAATTATATAGATTTTTACGAAGCGATAAGCATAACGAGCCACAGACTCTCGTTATGCTGATTATTTAGAGATATAATTCATTCCCGAGGAAAACGCATCTTTCAAGAGGTAAACAAGTTCGTTGAGTAACTAAGAAAAATAACCATGTTTGTCCAATCAATATATCTTAACGGAATAATAAGGGCCTTTAACACATACTTAGTGATACAAACTTATACAACAGTTTCTTTCAAGCATTATTTAGGGAAAAAATGTGAAGTGTGTAAAAACGGGAGCATGCATACGGCTAGTTAATACCATAGATATTAAATATTTTCTCTTATTGAATTAAGAAATAAATATTACATTTGGCTGCCATTAACACCTCATAGTAGATGACCATCTATGAAGGTCTAGATTTTAAAGTTATGCATATTATAATTGACAGCATTACTAATTTAAGGAAAATCTTTATCTTTGCAATAACATTTCTCATATAGCATATAATTATGACATCAAAATAGTGAAAAAATGAAAATCTATAAAGATGTCACTGCCAAGGTTGCATAATCTTCATTAATTAAACATATAATCAAAGATAACTGAACAATAATTGTTCTCTTCCCTTTATAGAACTCATACTCGGCTGACTGATGAGAAGAAAACCGTCCACATCAGGCCTCTTATTCCCTTCGACACCTTATCATGATTAAGGACGCCAAAAATTAAGGGTCTATAATGGCATTAAGCCGCCTAAAACAACGAAATCACTTCCATAGATGAAAACTGTCTAATTGGATTTCGGAATTCTCTCGAGGTGAACACCAAATAATTCGTTTACTTCTCTGCAGAATTACATTGAAATACAAAACATGTTGAGAGGTTACACCTAACTTATATTACCTTTATTAGATGAAAAACTATACTTGCCCAGTCTAAATATTCGAAAACAAACATGAATTCCTCATTCATTTAAGGCCAAAACCTCTTTGTTTTACGTAATTCTGACTAAACTAAATTCGGTTATTACGAATATCCTATTTTTTAGATAAAGCTAGCACTACAAACACAGGTTTTTACTACTTGAACAGTCCGCACCATAGTTATGAATCGAGGGGTTGATCAAATGTTTTAGTGGATGGTCATATTGTTTCCGATGCCCACAAAATTGTTTGGTCCTATCTCTCTAAATATCTTATAAAATAAACGAGAGTGCTACCGACAAATAAAAGGAAAGAAATGATAATTTATCAACATAATTATTAACACTACAGACGTAGCTTTGCAGAGGACTGTTTGAACATTTAAAAAATCATAGATCCCCGATTCAAAAATTAATATTTTTATTAGACACAATACAGTGCCGAGTGTTTTTGAAGAATCTTGGGGAGTGGGAGGGGAGGGGGAGGAGTTAAATTCTCTAGCGGGAAAGACTTAATTAAGCAAATCCACAATTACCGCTTTACCAAGTTACAATGAAAATTACACCACATTTACTTCAGCGTACATGGTGATCTCTCTCTCTCTCTCTCTCTCTCTCTCTCTCTCTCTCTCTCTCTCTCTCTCTCTCTCTCTCTCTCTCTCTCTCTATTGACCAAATTCTTTCAATTCATTTTGCAGTTATTGTACGTGAGGTTTAATAATCATATCCCTGTCCAAACCTTACATGCACGAATTCACATTACATTTATACATATTCACGATACTATGTGCATTCATTAACTCATTTCAAACCACAATGACCTTCCCCCTTCATACTTCCTCTATCTATTTTGTCCCGAGTAGTACTTCATGGATGTCTGTTTAACTTGTTCATTTTATTGCTCTTCAGATAACTTCAATGAAAACTTGACTGCCATCCACATGGCAAGAAAATTCCTAATTTACAACAATTTACAAGTAACTTAAGGAAATGGTTTCAATCTCGAATTTCACAAGCATAATTAAGCCTTGAAAGAATAAATGATGCACCATTACAAATCCATTTACAGAGGATCAGGGAACATTATGGAATGCCTTATAAGTATGTACATTATATATATATATATATATATATATATATATATATATATATATATATATATATATATATACATACATACATACATATACATGTATACATACGCATATATATACATATATATACATATATGCATATATACAAATATATATATATATATATATATATATATATATATATCATATATATACATATATACATATATATACAAATATATATTCATATATATACAAATATATATATACATATATATACACATATATACATATATATAAACATATATAAATATATACATATACATTATATATATATATATATATATATATATATATATATATATATATATATATATGTATTAAAATACACAATTTCCCGTATATTTACCATAAATAAAAAAACTCACAATGTATGAAAAATGAAATTGATTTAGCTTTCGAAGGGACCATTTGTTTTCTGAAGAGGAAGGGATATATATATATATATATATATATATATATATATATATATATATATATATATATATATATATATATATATACAGTAGGAAACTAACTATACTGTATGAGTATGATTGGTACCAGAAGCAAGCTCGTACACCAAAACGTAAGTCAACCAAAAGAATTGCCATAAGAAATCAATGAAATTCACTCAATGAATTACACACGTTCATATATACACATGTACACTCATATTTAAGGATTTGTAATAGTAATTATTGAACAATTTATAAACAATATCACAATTAGATACAAATTGACAATTTACAGTGAAAAATAAAATTACAGGGTAAAACCAATTACTAACCGATATGGAAATTAGATGAAAAAACGTCTAGATGGGAAGCATGATTAATTAATTGCGTGATGTTGTTGCTGTGGTGATGGATGGATGGATGGATTGATGGCACCCTGTTCGTACAGTCTTCTGGTCTGACACACAGAAGTGATTATGTCCCTCGGGAAAATTAATTCCGAATGCAATAGTCCTGTCTGCAATTGTGTCCACCTGATAGGCTACCACTGTATATATCTCAGTAGTCTTGGCAGTTGGATTAATTACAGTAATAGGTATGTACTGTATGTTTTTTTCTGAACCTGAAATCCTGATTACCCTAACACAGCCATTTTCATATTTCTTCTTCAAACCTTTTCGACAATTTCCTCTTCTACATAATACCTATTGTCTTATGTCTGTTCCCTAATCTATAAGAAAATGATGATTAAAGAAAACATGTTACATAGGACCCATGCCCATTTTTTAGACATGTGCCTATTTTGAAAACTAATTGCGCACAAACGTTAAAGGTAATAGTGTACATCTATCCACCAATTATAGGAGCAGCCGATATAAACAAAAAGAACAAAAGGGGAACTTTCTTCTCTTAGCACCTCCCAGCCTGAAGAGGGATTCAACCGAGTTTGGCTGGTACTGCTAGGGTGCCACACCCCACCCTCCCCATTATCCACCGCAAATAAATCTTCATATGCTGAATCCCTTATAGCTACTACCTCAGTGGTCACAATCGCTCGCCATTCATTTTGTACATAGTGTAGTATATTATTCATAGAGTCAAATTCCAACTCATATAATATGTTTCAAAAATTTCATTACACAGGAGAAATTCTGTTCTTTGCAGGATAATCTTGTTCGTACAGTGCTTGTGCATAAAAAAGGCGCATTCGGAGGATAACTTTTGCTCCTAGACAATTTCATGGGCGTATACCAAAATTAATGTATTCAGTTATTCGTAAACCAATGTGTTACTAGGTATATATATGCATATAAACATTTATAAAAATTATATATATATACATATATATATATATATATATATATATATATATATATATATATATATATATATATATATATACATATATACAGTGTATATATATTTATATATATACATATATACATATATATATATATATATATATATATATATATATATATATATATATATATATATATATATATATATATATATATATATGCTTTATAGTCCAGCGCTAGGGACTGTGAGGCCATTCAAGTGTCCGAGCGCAACCGAGGAAACCCAGAAGTTACACAATGAAGTAAAAAAGGTTGGACAGCCAAATAAAAGAAAGGAAGATGGAATGGAGTTAAAGTAGAAGGATACAAAGCAAGTGCAGTTAAGGGCCAAAGCAACGCTGCAAAGCCACCTTAGTAGTGCCTACAGTGCACCGCATGAGATAACTAATGTCACTATCCCCTACGAAGGTAAGTTGTATAAGGCTTTCGTGAAAATATTGCAACCAGAAGACTGATCAATCAATTCTAACAGACTAACGAGTCCGATATACTACAAAATGTTCAAGAACACACTGAACTCTCTCAATCAAGTGACCATATACTGTAGCACTGTTTGATGGCCCAGGCAGCCAGACGCTATATTTATGAAAGGTCTGTTGTATACTGAACACCTAAATAGACCTGCACTAACGCTTTCTACATACACAATCGGAGCATTGGAAGTAGATATCGGCGAACCTTTGATTGAGACTCCTTTATCTTGATAATGAATAATAAATAGGTATCGAAGAAACTGTTCCTTAATGAACCTGTTTATGAGGTCTATTGTGTTCGGAGAGAAAGACGTTCACCATTATAGTGAGCTGACGCACTTTATGAAAAGTGATTACTGGACACATGTTGCCGAAAATCACTATTTAAATCTAATCAAGGGTATACTATCATTTTACTCACAGTAACTTCCAATGACGAACAAACACAACACAAGAAAGGTGTTTAGTTGACTACTCTGCTAAACGGAAAATGAATATGGACGGTCAACCTCATCGAATTGACCCAATGTGGAGAAAAAAAAAAAAAAAAAAAAACTAGAATCAAGTAACCACACAATAATCCTTAAAACTGAAACGACCATAGGTTAACTTCTCCTTACCTTCTGTAGCTATTTTCATGTCCATAACTAAAATTGGTTGCACACTTACCTGTAAAGAAAATAAATTTCAAATCAATAACCGAATGTATTCTATTAACAACAAATAAGTAAAATCATTTTACCGCGTTATGCATTATGTAGTCATAAACAGCGGAAATATGCTAAAAAAGGCAAGGGCTGGATTAACATTAGTCTACGCTGTCTATTATCCCAAAAAGTAACTTATTTTGGTTTTGGTAAAATCACTATCCAAAACAGTTGGCCCTCAATCGAAATATTTCTCAGATGATTATTCAGAAGCTTCCGTGTGACCTTTTATCTATTAATTCTCTTTTTATTTCAATACGACAAAGTAAACATATTCAGCTTCTAAATATCATCAAAATCCGCTCACTAGCAAACAACCCTCTTGAACACATAACAATAAAAAAATATTGATAAATGAGTGAATTGAAAAATACGTTGTTATGCAGGTTTTTCCAAGTATTTAGTTACGTATAATATGGCTCATAGCAAATGTAATTCATACATTTAAGTTAAAAGTCATTTAAAAATGACGAATTCTTATATGTAGCAAATTATAGAAATTTTAGTACAGGGATTGATTGAACACATCCTTTTTTACATATTATTCTTATTGGCATATTGCAGAAATTTAAAACTTTTTGGTTAAACTTTTCAAAGATCATTTGATGAACAATCCCACTAAATGAAAATTAAGCCATAAAGAGATCGCTGTACTTAGGCACTGCATGTATAAAAAAAGGTAAGAATCTACAATGCATTTTACTGGATAGAAATTATGACCAAAACTATCAACAATGATATTAATATCGAATAATTATGACTTTTCCTGTCGTATTTAACATAAAATAGCTTAATATTTCCATAAATGGGAAATTCAATCAAACGAAAGTTTTTGAGTATGGAAATCATGATAGTTCATCAGTCAGATGATGTAGGTATGCAGAAGAGGCTTAAAACCGGTACGCTGTTTGGCCGATCTGGTATATCTGGACCGTGAATGGACCTCATTGGTGCTAAATCTAGGCTGCCGGTTGCATGAGTGAATTTGATTCCATATGAAGCACGTCGCTAAAACCGGGCACTTGTAAATCCGTTCATATCCTTGAGAAAATGCATTGATAATGTCAAACTTCGTCTTACCTGTTGCTAGGTTATCAATGTGGGGTTGTTGATAGGATAGCTATGGTGGTTGGCTCAAAAATTGTAATGCTTCATACCAATGATTCTCCGTCGGAGGTTCACTCTGGCTCTTTTAGCTAAATTCTAATTACATCAAACTCAAGCAAAATATGATGAATATTCACAGGATTACAACTGCATATTGAGCCTCTGGTATCCCCATCCATGATAGTGGGAATCAAAGGAGGCTTATTTTCTTTCAGTTTTGTTAACACGTCCGCTCTATGTTTCAGACTACAGAGTTCATAATCATATTTCCAATATACAATTTATACTTCTCTTATCTTGCTATACAGTATATCATTACACTAAAAAGGCACTTTAAACGCACATTTACAGAGTAATTTCTAGGAAATGTGCATTTGATACGAAAAATGCTATAATTCTCCGCGATTTTCCTTTTTAAAGAAATCTCCTAGACCTAACCCTAAATAAACTCGGACTCCTCTAAAATGGGGTATTTTCCCCTAAAATTGGAAACACTGATCCATGTGTATGTGCAGTGGACACACGCCCCAGGACCTATCGAGACAGTAGAGATATATATTGATGAGCTTATTTGTGTTTGTTCGGTCCGGGCAAGCACGTTTAAAAACCTTTAATAGGGACAAAACAGGCATTGGTGAATTAGACACATTAGATAATGATCTGATCAAAACATCGTCTGTGGTAATTACTATAAAAAAATTATGTAATATTTTCCGGAAATGAAAAATAATCAAGTGACTTTATGGTCATCTCTAAAAAATATAGATAAGGTATCTATTTCAATATTCATTCTCATGATATCATGAAAATAGATAAATTTAGGCAATGTAAGTGTTCAAAACAGAAATGATGAATTAGCCTAACCCATTGATCTAAGCAGATCAACCGACAGTCTCTCATTGCAAAACAGGAGCCACTCAGTTTAACTCCAAAATAGAGATCCAATCGGAGCGAAGATCAAATCCTTCGAGTCTGCGGGTTTTGAAAGCAACTGATGGAAGACTTCGTTCTAAGCCTCAATATGGCACATCTCCCGAGAATGACTTTTGTTCTAAAATTATTTCAAAGTTTTCCTAATATTATAATTTTGGTTGAATAATGAAAATTTTATCGAGATCGAAATCAAAAGTAATAATTGTTTGCAAATATCACCATTTCATTTAAAATTAACGCAATATTTTATCTAAATTTACATAATACTTTCTCATTTTTTATCTGCAAAATATGAATTCAAAGATACTTTGCAATTTCCTTCAAGTCATAACATTCCCCTGGTGGACTCTTCTCTGTGCTCATTCCCGGCCATCATCTTATCGATATACATAAGGATGAGAATCTTAACTGATTATGACTTATAATTTTAATGGAATGTGTGAAAGAGGGAAAGTTAATCTAAATCTACACACCCCTGCAAAGCGGGACTTTTCAACGCTATTACCAGTCTAGTTTCGGCAG
>NC_090727.1:1210920-1219366 GCF_036898095.1 Palaemon carinicauda
AATACCTCATCCGACTATCAATCAATCTGTTAAAAGAAGCATTTCAAATCCATCTATTTCTGTGAACCGTTTATTTCAGGAGGAATTAATAGGCGTCTGTGGTGAGCCTTTAGCAGCCTTTTGTTTCTCATTCCTTGCCATTGGCTGTCCAATATCATACACGCATACACAATATGGATATTTTATCAAGTAGCTGTACATTACACAATATCATTTTTTTTTACTAGACCTGACCTTATTGCTGTTTCCAAAGAATTCACCTCCAAAAGCACATACTCCTGTCACCAAAAAAAAATCATAATTCATCCATCTTTCATCACCCTAATCTCCGTCTTCATTATGAAAATCACAATTTTCCTCCAACCAGATACTTGAGATATACACTCAGCAACTCTTATTGTTACATCTATCAATGTTCTATCTACTCTAAGAACTAATAGCTTGATAAACAATCGACTCACAGTTTTCTTTAAAACTATACTTCTGATTATTAAACTACAAAAACAGTCAACCCCTTGGATAGTAACAAATTTTCGCAAAATTCACTCCATTTGTATGAAATCTAATTTCTCGAGAACTTATCTTCCCACCTGTTTTCTCCATCATAGTCAGGGAGCCAAAGACCATTTTTGGACAAAACCTGACACAGCGTGTTGTAAAAGATTGTGGGGTATTTTGGAAAGGGGAGACCTTCATGAACATCATCAAGGTGCACAACCTTGCAAACGAGCTGCTGGATTCGAATAGTAGGCATTTGAAATGGAGTACCTAAAATGCGGGAATTTCCAAAAATTTGCATTTCCAATTTATATGATGCCGGCTTATCATTGTTTGTTATATGTTTACTTAAGTTACTTACTTTGCATTTTCTTCAATGTGAGGTTTATCATTATCATTATAGTTTTATTATTATTGATTATTATAATTCTGGTATTTCTCTTTTCCAGGTATCATGGCGGAGAGTCAGTCCAAGCGTGAGCCTGAAGGAACAGCAAGTCTTCAGAAACAAAAGCGATAGAAATGTGAGACTACAGACTACAACAAATGCATCATCTGCCAGCTGTTCAACAATAAGCCTTTGTATCGGGTCCAACAATTGTCTTCTGTCATCGTGGCTTGAGAGAGAGACTCCGAAATGGCATGAAAAATACAGGAACTGGTACAACAAGAGATAAGTTACAGACTTGCTGAAAGGAAACGGTTGTCGTTGGATGGCTCCTACAGTTCGAAAACAGAATCTTTGATGAAGACCGATGAATGTGTTGCATCATCCACCAGAGCTCGCACAGAATCCTTTGAGATAAAAAAATCATTTGCATAATATGTGGAAACAGATGGTATTACAACAAGGAACCATAAGCAAAAGTATCAACAGATTAAAGTAAAAAATTCATACTTGACAAGGCCACGAAGCTCAACAGACAAGACGTCTGTTCACGATTAGTTGGGTTTGGATATATGGTAACCATAGACATCTGCTACCATATACCTTGCATGAATAATTTTAAAGTTCAACGTGTGACGGAAAAGAGAAAACATTGTCATCCTCCAATGCTCATGATGAGTGCTTGTGGACAAGCTGGAGGTCAGGTTATTACAAAATTACGAGAGGTTCCTTATCAAGACCCTAAGAAATGACTTTGTTACGAAGGAGTGTAAACAACAGATTCCTATCGATCAACCACCCTCAAGACCAAGCTACAAGCCTATTTTGGATCAAGGGTGTCAATTTTAGAACAGTCCTATGGAGCAGGCTTTATATGCGCTTCCAATGTTTATCTTGGTGATGCACTTGAAAAACTTCATAATTTGGAGAAAAACAGTGCAACTGCCTGGAAACAAAGAAGTCTGACCCAAGCAGTCAAAATACTAAGAAAAGATGCCAAATTATGTAAAATGAAAGAAAATCTGTCCAATTCAACGGAAGTTTCAATCGAAGTTGCTTCGGAAATGGTTCCTGATACATTCTACAACTTCATTGCAAACCTGCTGATAGATGTCCCACTCTGGGTTACTGGCATACAAGAGGGGCAAAATAGAGTATCAGTTGATGAGACAACGCACAAACGAGTCCTCAGAATATGCCAACAGTTACTACAGCACATCGTTGGAGTCGTGACACCTCCGGCCGTAGGGAATTCGTATCACCTTTATAACCAACAGGTGACTTGCTATATCGGCTGCAAATGCACCAGCTCTACCTACAGACAGGAGCTCACACAACAAGTGTCTAAAGGAGGTCGATATCTCTGATTCTGAGAAGTATGAGATCTTAAGTAAATCTTTACTTAACCCCGCCCCCCTCTGTCGCCGATACATTATGCTACAACATGGAAGTATATGCATCAACGATTAACCTTTCATACATATAAATTAATATCAACACAAAAATATTACTCTCTAACAACTCCAAGCATTGTAGCAATAAAATATAACTTCGGCTGATTTTTTTTTTTACCTAAGGGTAGGGTCAAACAAACATTAGTTCCATCACTCCCGTAGTTGATCTCCCAGGTTGTGCAGTCAGATGTTATTGCATAAGTGTGGTAGAAACCCCCCCCCCCCCCACCCCCCCCCCCCCCCCCCAAAAAAAAAAAACACCACCTAAAACCTTTTACAATAGTACGTGTCTGTCAAACCCGGCTGGCTGACCGAGTATTAACTGGCCCTTGCTGTAGCTTGTAAAGAATAGGTAGAGCTTCACCCAATCTCTTACCCTTCACACCTTACCATACTTATGGGCTCTCTTGTGGGAAAAAGCTAATTTTGGCATACTGTAATGTAGACTTAATCTAAATCAACTTACAAGATTATTTCGTAGAACGTGGCGTCGAGACAAAATATAATGAATATGAGTTAAGAGTATTTGTGAAAATGGCTAAGGAGATCTGACTGAATGCAATAATTATATAGGTATCACACTTACATCAGTTGTCATGAAAATATATATTATACTTATTCAAAAGAGACTAGAGGGAAAGATTGATGAAAAGCTGAGATGAACAAGCAGCATGACCAAATTTTCATTTTGAGACATGTTGTACGGCAATGCATAGAATATAAAAAATCCACTTTTGATGGCATTTGCGGACAATGAAAAAGCCTTTGATAGTATGCACCAGCCAGTTTTGTGGGAAGCTCAGCGTTATTATGGAATTCCTCTTAAATATGTAAATATGATTAAGTCTGTTCATGCGCATAACAAGTGCAAGTCAATGTTAGTGGAGTCCTATCAAAGTAATTTCCATTGAACAGCAAAGTACTCCAAAGGGATTTGTTGTCACAAATGTTGTTGGTTATCCTCCTCATAAATTTTGTAATATATAGAATAGTTGGAGATGGTGAAGGATGGGGCTGTATTGGTAATAGGAAATTGGTTGACCTAGAGTATACTGATGATGCTGTCCTTATTAGCAGAGCACCACAAGATTTTCAATATTTCCTTACCAGAATGCATGAAATATCACCGGGGGTTGGGCTCAAAATAAATAGAAGAAAGACAGAGATGGGGATAACATAATATGCAATGGAAGATAAAATATCATTTGAAGCAGAAAGGATTAATGGGGTAGAATCATTCAGGTGTTTAGTATTTACGAACTATGATTTCTAATGCAGGGACTTTGAAACTGGAGTTTAATAAAAGTGAAAAAAATCAAATCAGACAATGGCTAGGTCAAGTAAAATTTGGAAATCAAACCGCCTGAAATTACATATAAAAATCAGGCTATATATCAGTTTAGTGAGATCTGTATTACAGTTTGAACAAGTCATGGTATGACAATGAAACAATCTTCAACAGATTTAGTAGATTTGAGATCAAAGCCCTCAGAAGAATATTGGGAGTTGAACGGCAGAATAGGATTGGATATGAAACTATAAGAGATATTACTCGAGGGTGAGGGGTAGATGGAGATGGTTTGGGCATGTTCTTCGCACTCCTCAAGAGAGACTAGTTCACCACACGTTTAAATGGCCTTCGCAAGGCACAAGGAGAGTTGGAAGACCCAGGCCTATATGGCTGAGGACTTTGAGACCTGAAATCAGAAATGAAGAATGGAGAAGTATTGAATGAAAAGCCCAAGACACAGACGACTGGCGAAATTTAATCGAGGTCCTTTGCGTCAATAGGCGTCAGAGGTGATGATGATGCTGATAAAATAAACTACAATATCCCATCCCCACAATCTTCGAGGCAATAAAAAGACCTACAATTTCCTGTACCAGGCATAACAAGACCTATCATTCCCTAACCTGTTATCTAAATAAGCCAACACAATAAAAAATTTCATTATTTCCCGTCCTTCTATTTTCATACATCTGTACCTGCACAAACGACATTCAAAACAACATATCTAGACATTTTGTTTCTTCCCTGGTGTCTTAGAAGTTCATGGTATGGAATACTTACTGTAACCTATAGTTTATTTCCATAATGAGTATCACAAATGCTATAACTTTAAACTTCAATACCATTTAAGAATAAAAATGTGGTAGCAGATCGGCATAACAATAATGGTTTCTCAACCACTTAAGGAACACGTTACCCACTCAAGGAAATGAAAACTAACATTCGTTGTGCTTCTCTGCTATTTTGTGTCAAACTTAACCACAAACTTTTAATAAAATATTAATTTATTCCTTCTCCATCAAATTCTCATTTAGATTGATGCAAATCTTCATGGAATGCCCCAAGGAATCGTATTAGAACAAGATTTTAATGTTTCCCCAGCTCGACTTTGATCATTGTGCTCGAGGATACAGTTTGGAAGGGAAGATAAAAAGGATAGTGGAAGACTGGAGTGAATTAAGAGAAGAACAAAAGTAGATAATAAAGGCAGAGAGGGACATTGGATCAGAGCCAAAGAGATTCAGAAAGAAAATGAGGAGTTAAGGAAAATAAAAAGTAGAAAAGAAAGATGAATGTTCAGAAGAAATTAAAATATAAATAAATAGGCAAGACTAAATAAAAAAGTGGTGAATATCGGAAGTAAAAAATTAGAAAAATAAAATAAATAAGAATGTAGAATAAAAGACAACAGGAATAAAAACGAAAGGGGCTCAAAGAAATGAACAGAACAGAAGATTTGAAGATAAAAGTATCTGGGAAATGGGAGACTAGGGGGAAAAAATAAATGAAAGAGAAAAGAATAAATTCTAAGATAAGAAACACAAAAAAAAAGCAAAACCGGAGTGCAGAAAGAAGGGGCCGAAACGGAATGTTGAAGGAAAATACAAAGATAAAGGGTTGGGGTGGCCGATGTGGTAACGTCCCTGACTGGTGATCGACAGACTGGGGTTCGAGTACCGCTCAAACTCGTGAGTTTCTTTGGTCACTGTAACCTCACCACCCTTGTGAGCTGAGGATGAGGGGTTTGGGGGAGCCTATAGGGCTATCTTCTGAGCCATCAGCAGCCATTGCCTGGCCCTCCCTAATCCAGGCTCGGATGGAGAGGGGGGCTTGGGAACTGATCATGCGTGTATATGGTCAGTCTCTAGGGCATTGTTCTGTTCAATGTCACAGTCCCTTGCCCCTGGCATTCATGTGCGGCCTTTAAACCTTTAAAGGGCACTTCACCCACATGGGTGATTATGCGTTAGTTGTTCTCTGTTGACCTAGTCAGTGTATGATGTTAATACGGTCGCTATTAATCGACTGTGGTGAATCACAGATAGGGAAAAGATAGAGGTATAAAGATATTAATAAGCTAACAACACCCTTTTCCATACTGAATTAGCTCTGCCACTGAAATTATTTTTTCAATTACTTCTGCACAGCCAAGGATTCGAACCTTAGCACCGAATAGAAATAAACGTAAACAGTAAGAGTTGATTCCCACTTAATGTATTTCATCTTTTCGAATTCAGGATTTATAATAAAAACAAAAATCAACTCATTCCCACCATTATATATATATATATATATATATATATATATATATATATATATATATATGTATATATATATATATATATATATATATATATATATATATATATATACATATATGTGTGTGTATATTCTTTACAGCAACAACTATAGCAGACAAGATTCATGGTTTTCTGCATAATTTTGAGGGATAAGGCTATCAACACCATTGTTTCCTTAATCCAGCTGTTATCCCCTATAGTTTTCCAACATACGTAATTCACTGATTAGTTCAAGAACCAGAATGTGTTTTGCCAGACTAAACCCAAATCTAACCAACTTTAGAAGGAAATAGAGTTCGGCTCTATCGCCGGTAAGATAAACAGGCTGGATATAGAGCAGAGACGACACACACACACACACACACACACACACATCCTCCACCATCTCCTAATGTTCTGTACATTACAAATTCCTTGGGGAGAATACAAGCATAGTTGACAACAAATTCCCTTGGAGTACTCCACTGTTCACTAGAAATTCATTTGATAGGACTCCACTCACATTAACTTTTCACTTGCTATGCTCCCGGAGAGACTTAATCAAATTTACATACTTAAGAGGAATTCCATTATACTGCAGAACTCTCCACAAAATTGGCCGATGCACACTATCAAAATATTTGTAATTGTCTACAAATGCCATCGAAAGTGGATTTCTATATTCTTCATTAATCATCTGCTCTTCATCTCTTAAAAGTCTGTAAGACTGCAAATCGATTCCTACATTCAATTGCAAATGTTTCTCAGTGCTCTTCTTCTCGGAACTTAGTTGTATCAAGACTTGGTATTCTATCTACCTTTCTGCTGGGTGCTTTCAGTGTGGCAACGAGTAGCAGGTGATCCCAACCAATATCTGCACCTCTATAGCTTCTTACATTTCTCATAATCCTCCTTCTCTCCTTATTAATGGCAATGTGATCCATTTGATTTTTGTAATGGCCACATAGTGAATTCCGTGTATATTTGTGGATGTCCTAGTGCCGGAAAAGAGTACCTCCAATAAAAAGATTGTTTGTTGAACAGAAACCTATGAAACGTGCTCCATTTTTATTTGCAACTTCATCCAGACCCTCGACATCCATCATATTCCCTATCCCTTGATCATTCCTTCCAACTTTAGCATTGAAGTCGCCTATCACAATTTTCATATCTCTCTCTGGGATCTCATCTACTACACTCTGCAGTTCTTTATAGTATTCATCTTTCCTTTCTTCAGGGGAATAATTTTTTGGTGCATAGCTAACTATAATACTCCTATTGCACTGCTTTGATTTGAACTTTGCAAGTAACAATTTACTATTCACAGCTTTTCATTCAGGTAATACCTTTTCTGCTCTTGGTGTTATCATCATTCCTAACTCTTCTCTTCCAACTTCATATGTTCTTCCTGAATATATATATATATATATATATATATATATATATATATATATATATATATATATATATATATATAGATATATAGATATATATATACACACATATATATATATATATATATATATATATATATATATGTATGTATGTATGTATGTATGTATGGTCTAAAGTTTCCTTGCCAATCCCCTTACTACATGCTTCACTTAGGGCCAAGATATGCAAACTATATTTCATAAATTCACCCTCCACTTGCTGTAACTTCCCAATCTGCTTCTGGTTCTAACATTCCAATTACCAATTCTAAATTTTTCTTTAGTATTTATAAACCGGGAGATTCTTAGCACCCCGCTACGCCCGGGATTGAGGGCCATTTAGTCATCTTCTCCTTCCATTGACTGACCAAATCCATAAAGAATTCATTGGCTAGATACATCAAAGGATAGCCAGGTCCTTGACAGCCGAAGAGACAGTTTGTCTATTGCCTTAAACTCAATCCGTCACCCTGCTGCCAGTGACTTCATCGAGATTTAGGGGGGAATTTCCTCCACATCCAAAGTTCTCATTACTCCACCAGGTTGCTCATCCGCTTATACGAGTATAATTGTTGGCAAACATGGATTGCACGGTGTATGTATGTATGTATGTATGTATGTATATGTATATATATACATACATACATACATAGAAAGACTGATAGATAGATAGATATGTGCCGGTTTTGTGTTAGTGTGTGTGTGTGTGTGTGTGTGTATTTTTGTTAGTATGTGCACGCGAATGACTGCGTGTGTGCGTACGCATGATAGTGTGCTTGTACATAACTAGACATCGGCAGCTAGATACGTTAGGTACAAATAAGACTGATTTGTAATGTTAAGAATAAACTGATTGCATGTGTCGTCGTAAAAGGAAACGAAGCGTATGGTGAATTCAACTTATATATTTAATTTGTGTCATGAAATTATTAGGGAATAAAATATGGACAGAATAAACGTCAATCGATAAAAAATTCAAGAGACATAATGAAAAGGGGATAAAGGAGAGGGAAAAGTCCACCAAGTCAAACATTAGTTTAATTAACTTTCAAATACGTTTAAGGATATAAGAGGGGAAGGGGGAGGCTAGTGGCGGGGGGAAG
>NC_090727.1:1219866-1237366 GCF_036898095.1 Palaemon carinicauda
AAGGATGTCCATCTGACATTCTCAGTGGGAAAGTTGGAGGCTGATATTGCCGGACGGCAATTCGGCGAGGACCTCCCCAAGCTGTCCCGAATCTCTTTTACGAAGAGAGTTCGAGACAAAAGAAAGACTGGCTGCCTCAATGTCTCATCAGACTACTCTCGAGACGATGGCAAGTGACCCCAAGGTCCATGAAATGTTCATGGTAGTGGCTAAGTCTCACTTAGCCACAGTGACGAAGGACCTTTATAGCTTCGTCAAGGCAAGGAGAGCTTGCAGGGAGTTCGTGTTCACCGGGGGCTTCGGTGAGACACGAGCCAAGGAAGTTAATCTCCTCCAACATTTGGGGAAAAGACCTTTTCCCTACCGATGTGGTCAAAGAGGTTGTTGATAAGGCCGCCGTGGAGAATAGAAATCTTCTCCAGAAGTGGGGCCTGGCTATCAAAAGAAAATCTTCCCCGGATGATGGTCCTCAACCAAAGAGGAAGAATATGAAGACTAGGCTACCATTTTCGGCCAGCCAAGCCTTATAGACAGCAACAGCAACTGCAATTGCCTTTGCCTCCAGTGCCCCAGATGGTGGCACAAACCCCAACTGCCTTTCAGTGGGTACCCCAGGCTGTGCCAGGTCAGTCAACCACATTCGCCCCAACGTATCGAAGGACAGTCTTCTTCCTTTCGTGCAAAACCTAGAGGAGCAGCCAGAGGCTCGTCTAGGCGCCCCTCAAGGGGAAGGGGATTCAGAGGTGGTCGTGGTCAGGGAGGGCAAGACCTCAGGACGGCAGTCCAAGTGAAATGATACCGGTAGGAGGGAGACTGATGAAATTTTGGGATCGCTGGACCTTCGATCCCTGGGCCCAAAGCCTACTCAAGAATGGACTGGGTTGGAGCTGGTACAGCACTCCACCCCCATGCCTTCGGTTTTTCCAACACTCCACCCCCATTTTGGAGGAGTACGTTCAAGAACTGTTGGAGAAAAATGTGATCCGAAAGGTGAAGTCCATCAAATTCCAAGGGAGGCTGTTTTGTGTTCCCAAGAAAGACTCGGAAAAGCTCAGAGTCATTCTGGACTTGTCACCACTCAACAAGTTCATAGTGAATTGCAAATTCAAGATGCTAACACTGCAACACATAAGGACCTTACTGCCCAAGAGGGCATACTCAGTCTCTATAGACTTGTCAGACGCCTATTGGCACATTCCAATCAGCCGTCGACTCTCCCCCTACCTAGGGTTCAGGCTACAACGGAAACTGTACGCCTTCAGAGCCATGCCATTCGGGCTAAACATAGCCCCAAGGGATTTTCACGAAGCTTGCGAGCGCAGCTCTCAAACAATTACGCTTAAAGGGAATTCAGGTAGTAGCCTACCTGGACGACTGGCTGGGTGTGGGCAGCATCCGAGACCGAATGCTTGCAAGCTTCCAGTCAGGTGATCCAGTTCCTAGAGTACCTAGGCTTCAAGATCAACAAGAAAAAGTCTCGACTTTCTCCATCCCAAAAGTTCCAGTGGCTGGGAATCCACTGGGACCTTTTGTCACACAGTTTCTCCATCCCAATGAAGAAAAGGAAGGAGATAGCGGGCTCTGTCAAGAGACTTCTAGATTCCGAAAGGATATCAAGACGCGAACAGGAGAGGGGTACTAGGCTCTCTCCAGTTTGCTTCAGTGACAGACCCAGTGCTAAGAGCACAGCTAAAGGATGCAACCGGAGTTTGGAGAAGGTATGCATCAAACGCGGCGAAGAGACCTGAGAAGACCAGTGCCGCCTCGGCTACGTACTCTTCTCAGACCTTGGTCCCAAGCCAGACATCTAAAGAAGTCGGTTCTTCTTCAGCCACCTCCCCCGTCGATGACGATTCACTCAGACGCCTCAAAGGAGGGATGGGGAGGTCACTCTCATCGGAAAAAAGTCCAGGGGACTTGGTCCAAGCTATTCAGGACCTTTCATATAAACTTTCTAGAAGCTATGGCAGTGCTCCTTACCTTAAAGAAAGTCTCCCCGCGTCACTCGATCCACATAAGATTGGTGACAGACAGCGAGGTGGTTGTGAGATGCTTGAATCGACAAGGGTCGAGGTCACCACCTCTCAACCAAGTGATGTTAGCCATTTTCCGATTGGCGGAAAAGAAGAAGTGGTACCTGTCGGCAGTTCACCTTCAAGGAGTCCGCAATGTGACAGCGGACGCTCTATCCAGGTTCACACCGATAGAGTCGGAATGGTCCTTAGACGCAGGATCATTTTCCTTCATTCTGAATCAAGTCCCAGAACTGCAAATAGACCTCTTTGCGACGAAAGACAACAAGAAGTTGCCCCTGTACGTGTCCCCGTATGAGGACCCCTTAGCGGAAGCAGTGGACGCAATGTCCCTCGACTGGAACAGATGGTCCAGGATTTATCTGTTCCCTCCTCACAACCTTCTGTTGAGGGTCCTCAACAAACTGAGATCCTTCAAGGGGGTAGCGGCAATAGTGGCCCACAAGTGGGCGAACAGTATGTGGTTCCCCTTGGCGTTGGAACTACAGATGAAGTTCGTGCCGCTACCACATCCAGTTCAGACCCAGCGAGTCCAGAAGTCGACTGTCTGCGCTTCATTACAGAAAACCCAGACCCTGCAGCTCATGATTTTCTCGCCCTAGCGGTGAGAAAGCGCTTCGGGATTTCGAAAGCCAGCATAGACTTCCTAGAGGAATACAAGTGCAAATCGACTAGAAGGCAATATGAGTCATCTTGGAGAAAATGGGTGGCCTTTGTAAAGGCAAAGAATCCGCAGGAGATCTCAACAGATTTCTGCTTATCTTTCTTCATCCACCTCCATGGCCAAGGATTGGCAGCTAACACGATTTCAGTGTGTAAATCGGCTTTGATGAGACCCATTTTATTTGCCTTCCAAATCGACCTAGGTAACGAGATCTTTAATAAAGTTCCGAAAGCCTGCGCTAGGCTCAGACCTTCAGCACCTCCAAAGCCCATCTCATGGTCTTTAGACAAAGTTCTTCATTTCGCCTCCTTGTTGAGCAATGAAGAATGTGCGTTAAAGGATTTGACGCAAAAAGTTATTTTCCTATTTGCACTCGCGTCCGGGGCCAGGGTTAGTGAGATCGTAGCCCTCTCGAGAGAGGCAGGTCGTGTTCAGTTCCTGGATGGGGGGGAGCTGAACCTGTTTCCGGATCCTACGTTTCTCGCCAAGAATGAGTTACCCACCAACAGGTGGGGTCCCTGGAGAATCTGCCCTCTGAAAGAAGATGCATCTCTATGTCCAGTAGAATGCCTAAAGGTCTATCTTCGTAGAACTTCAGACTTCAAGGGTAGTCAACTATTCAGGGGAGAAACATCAGGCTCAAATTTATCTCTGAATCAACTCAGAGCGAAAATGACATATTTTATTCGCAGAGCGGATCCTGACAGTACACCCGCAGGTCACGATCCGAGGAAAGTTGCCTCATCCCTAAATTTCTTTAATTGTATGGATTTTGAACATCTCCGTTCATACACGGGCTGGAAGTCTTCCAGGGTGTTCTTTCGCCACTATGCGAAGCAAGTAGAGGAACTTAAGAGATCTGTGGTAGCAGTGGGTCGTGTAGTTAACCCTACTGTTTAACTCTGCGAGGAACAGTGGTCTTAATTGGGACGATTAAGTCCAGGGTGAGTGTGTAGGTACATACTGTACTACAAACTAAATAAGGGCACCAAGTGCCCATATAGACTGTTCCTTCTTTCAAAGGTGAACCTTGCATAAGTTCAGACATGTGTGCCAAGCGTTTCTAACGCTAATGTGATTGATTTGTAATACAGATTTTTTATGACTTGATACCTTGGTATCTCATTAAAGTGGTGTTTAATGGTTTTTCTTTCAGATAAACAAGTTCTGTTTACTATCATACTTATGCTTAAAGTTTTGGGTTACCCTCTTTTATATAAATATATATATTTGTTGTTAACCTGTCTGTTTATTATCTGTCAATAAACTTGTTCTTGAGAACCTTGCGTCTCTTTCACCTGTGTCAATTTATTGGTATAATTGAGCATTTTAATTCTATGTATCTTATCTGGGATAATTCTGATAGAATTGTTCTGTTTTGCAAGCTATGTTGCATTGGTTTATGTAAGTCCCCTAATGGGAGGACTCCGTCCCATAAAGGGACGAGGGCGGTTTTATTAGTTTCTTCCTATGCGGATATAAACCTTTGTCCAATACAAGTATTGTGCGGATTACTGGTCAATATATTGACGCAGTGGTTCTATACAAACTATGCTTTACTTAATATAGGGCGAGACCACTATATTAGCTTGCCTGGTATTCATACATAGATATATGTACTCTTCGAGACTTTCCAGAGTCTAGTAGGACTCTTCCCTGTAGGGGGCAGGAAGCTCTAACATAGTTTATAGTTAGTTGAAAAGATGTATAACGGTAACATCTTAGGTCTCTAGGTCTAGTCGACCGGGAATAAATATCTCCGGGGAGTACGGCACGTTCTGAGAATCCACAGGTACAGTAATGCTCTGGTACACTTCCATCAGGACGACATGGCTTGAGCCCAAAAAACGGATTTTGAGCGAAGCGAAAAATCTATTTTTGGGTGAGATAGCCATGTCGTCCTGATGGACCCGCCCTTGCCTTTCTAAGAAAGGGCTGTAGGACCCCTCCCTACATACAGTATCTGTAGCACCTCGTGTACGCTACAAGGAATACAGATGGCGCCAGGATTGGCGCCAGGCACGCATACGAATCGGGGGATAGGGAAGCCTTGGGAGCGGCTCCCCTTTTTCTTTCCCGAATTCGTATCTCGTCAATCTCCCTCCTACGAGACGAATCTCTGTTCAGGTCGTAGATTGCCATGTGACGTGTCTAGAATACGTCCTCTGATATGTCGCGATATCCCTTTCACGAGGGATACTCGCTCCAGGAGTTAGAATTCTGGTACCTTAAGGTAAATTCTCTGGGAATATCGCCGTAGTTGTAATATACCCTAGGAAGCTACCCTATAGGAACTTCCATCAGGACGACATGGCTATCTCACCCAAAAATAGATTTTTCGCTTCGCTCAAAATCCGTTATATATGATATTGGTAGCTAAGACAAAGGGGATCAAACTTAATTATTCTAAAGAATTCTCTTGTGTGAAGTCAATAGGTTTTAAACATGTGTAAACGAGGTTATATTATATGTATGCGAGATCCATACACGTTGCTATATGCTTTCGTCTACATATGCAAGTATGGTATACATTTACTTGGTATTATATTTGCGTGTCTGCTTGCTTTAGTCATAATTTTTTGGTATGTTTCAAAATACGTCGAAGATTATTGTCATGGACAATTACATTATGGCTTTCATTTATGTAAAGCTTTTTAACTAATATCAGAGAGAGAGAGAGAGAGAGAGAGAGAGAGAGAGAGAGAGAGAGAGAGAGAGAGAGAGAGAGAGAGAGAGAGAGAGAGAGAGAGAGAGCTGGTTACATGGTGATTTATGTCAACATTTACTTTTTGAGAGAGGAAGAGTGACAAAGGAAGCGGATTTATTTATTTATTTTTTATTTATTTTTTTTTATTTATTTATTTATTTATTTTTTGTACAGCATGTCTTTATCATCTTTATTCTTTATTATATATTGCGAACTTCATTGTAACTTGACGCAGTATTACACTGAAAAAAAAGGCAATAAAGAAAGGTTCCTCTAAGTGTCTTTGGTAGTAAATTGTGCACCAAAAACCTTCTCTGTAGTCTGTTTTGATTGATGGTTTTATTCTTTTTACTCTGTTTTGAACATCACTGAATTTCAGGTATCAACGATGGATGATTGAATGAAGGTTTCACTTCATCAATTATTTGTAAGCGAATTATGTCTGCATTCAAGCGGTCTTGATTCATAATCTAATTTTGCGATTGGAATCCCACTGTAAAGCCAAACAAAACAGCATATCGGATAGCTGTCCGTAGTGCCAATGTTTTCCTTTTACTTTTCCCATGGCTCTGTCAGGAATTTTCTCTTACCAACGCACGTGTGCATATCCATTTACAAATAGTATTCAAGTAATTGAAGTAGAAGAAGAAAGATCAAAATAGAAGACAATTATTTCTAACGTAAACCTGTGCTTTGCTTTTGTTCCCGTCTAGCTTATGTATATGGTCAGATTGTCTTTCAATCTGTTTGTGAGTAGGATTACGTGAAAATCAATGAAATTTCATGAAACATTTAAAGAAACGTTATTGGATAACCTACTCCAGGCGATTAACCATTAGAGTTGCTATTAATGGTAATGATACCTTTCCTGAGGTTAGTAAAACAAGTTTAATTTTTAGCGTTTTATCATTTATAAGGACGCGCTCATTAGCTGGGCTTATTATGTTACACAGTTGAATAATAATGAGGTGATTTCGATATGTTTAAACGATTCTTGAATTAGTATTAATAAGAAGATTCTGCTCTATATACACTAGTTAAGTTTTTCTTGTACTACGCCAAATGTTTGTTATATAAGGATTGTGCCAATTTCTTGGCTGTTTGTCGCTATACATCTATACATATATACATTCAATATATATATATATATATATATATATATATATATATATATATATATATATATATATATATATATATATAGTGTGTGAGTGTGTGTTTATGTTGAACAGGCTGCCAAAGTCTTTTTATAGTTGTATATGAATTATCTGCTTTAATGTTGATCATGTTTTTTGAAATATTTCATCTTAATTTTTTATTACTTCTATCGTTTATTTTTTTCCTTGTTTTCTTTCCTCACTAGGCAATTATTCCTTGTTGGAGCCCTTGGGCATATAGCATCTTTCCAACAGGGGTTGTAGCTCGGCTAGTAATAATAATAATAATGTCAAGATAACAGTAGGCCAGGAGGAAAAAGAAAAAGACTAGTGAACCAAGTGTTTTTATATGCGTAATAAAACGCAAAAGTGTTTGGTCCATTCTTAGTTTCCCTTTTCCTCCCAGCCTGGTTGGATTGCGATACACCATGAGATTCAAAAGCTCCCTCAACAACCCAACACTAAAAGTGTTACCGGGAATGTAACTCCAGCCATTTTGGTTTAGGCTGTTCAAGGTCTACCAAACTGTTTCAAATAAGACCGCTTGAATACCTGAATGTAGACATAATCCAGGGTTACAAGAATACGTTTAACCCAGGACATAATCTACCTACAGAGAATTTAAGACGTGGAACATACATCCACTCATCCATATTTAATACCTGTAATTTAGTACTGATTAAAAGATTAAAGTAAAAATATATACGTCAATCAGAAGAACAGATTAAAGCGAAGTTTTTGGTGCGTGGCAGATATCACTAGGGAAAAGTGAAGGTCTTTAAGATGGCTCCAAGTTTAAAGAGTCCTTTGGATAAGCTGTTGTGCATGATAATGAAGTGTATGAGACTAAACTACTAGACTCTGCTTCCTCATAAATTTTAGGTAGTAGGTTGGCCAAGGCACCAGCCATCCGTTAAGATACTACCTCTAGAAAGTTATCTGGTTCTTTGATTGGCCAGACAGTACTACATTGGATCCCTCTCGCTGGTTACAGCTCATTTCATCTCTGCTGACACATTCACAGAATAGTCTGGCCTGCTATTTACACATTCTTCTTCTCTCAAGAGGTTAACTACTGAACTGTAATTCTTCAGTGGATACTTCCTCTTGGTAAGGGTAGAACTCTTTTAATCATGGTTAGCAGCTCTTCTAGGAGGACACTTCAAAATCAAACCATTATTCGCTAGTCTTGGGTAGTGCCATAGCCTCTATACCATGGTCTTTCACTGTTTTGTGGTAGATCTTTTGCTTGAGGGTACATTCGGGCACACTATTCCATATTTCTCCTCTTCTTATTATTTTGAAGATTTTATAGTTTATATATGAAAGATTTATTTTAGTGTTATTATTGTTCTTAAACTTTTTCTGTAGTTTATTTCCTAGTTTCCTTTCCTCACGAGGCTATTTTTCCCTCTTGGAGCCTTTGGGCTTATAGCATTTTGCTTTTCCAACTAGGGTTGTAGCTTAGCAAGGAATAATAATAATAATAATAATAATAATAATAATAATAATAATAGCCATAGTTCAAGCTTTGGACCTTATATTAAATTCACGATAAAGATTTCTATAATATACCCTTGATACCAAAAATGTAATAAATTATTTAAATATTTTCAATGCAGTGCATGCCCTAACGTGTATAGCATTTTTTGTCGAAATTTTTTTTTATATTTATGCTGGATCCTAGTCCTTGCTGGCATTCAGGGTAACAGAGAGGTTGATAGATATGGCATGAGTGTCCCGAGTTTCAGATTTTATAAAATAGCCAGAGTTCCCCATTCAGACACTGAACACCCTGTAAAATATCAAGAGGAAGTGGCAAGAGAGAAGGCCGTTTCCTCTCTCAAAGAAAATTAAAAGTATAAAAAGATCAGAGAAAAAGTAAAATTCTGGTCTTTATCTTTCCAGATTGAGAGGTCCGGAATAGTTTCAAGTATTGTGCGCACACTAGCGTAGCAGTTATATTTCGGAAGGAAGCAGAGTGCTGTGCTCACTGTGACAACGACACTGTCAATTAAACTCATTCTGAATTTCTGGTGCACTGTTTAGAATACTACACAACACTGAACGGCACAGATTCCACCCTCAAGCAAATCCTGTTTCTGAAATTCTAAGAGAGCAAGCTGATATTATTATTCTTATTCAAATTTTACAATCCAATGTTATTAGAAGAGCGAGGGTTATAGGGGAAAGAAGAGAGATAAGGAAGGGAGGGTTTGTGAAGAATGGTCAAGCGTGGGAGCAAGAATGGAAGTGAGAGTAGTGAGGAGGTAGTGTAGTATCGGAGAGCAATGAGGTCAAGATATGCAGCATCTTTAGGAAGAGGACTCACCTTCCCCCAAGAGATGAGACGCAGAGGTGTTGATTGGAAAATCGTGTTTGACGGATTTTCTCTTCCTTTATTAAGTTTTGTTGCAATCATTTTTATAGCTATTGATTATCAATATCATTATTTATTATTTATTTCAGTGTTAGCTTCTGATTTATTTGTAATTCACAGTTAGGTATCATTCTGTGTGTGTGCGTGCTTGTTTAATCGTATTAGCGATATTGTGAACAGAATTTTACTAGGTAAAATTATTCTACTTATTCTGATCAGTTTGTTTAGTCTCTTCAAGAGCTGTAACATACATACTAACAAATATTAAAATTCATTCATGTTATCAATAAACTTTTGTAAAGACTTTGGATTTCATGTTCTTTATATATATATATATATATATATATATATATATATATATATATATATATATATATATATTTATATATATATATATATATATATATATTTATATATGTATATATTTATATATATATATTTATATATATATTTATATATATGTATATGACAAGAGATTGTACAGATAGGACCGGCTGAGACCCAACAGTAATAAGGGAACATTTAAGAAAAAATGACCGATATCTTATAGTAATAAAAAAAAAAAAAAAAAAAAAAACTTAATCTGTGACAAAATTTTGGTAGATAAGGGTTTCGTCTTTGTGCCAATTAATTTGCCTGTTCATGTGAATTTGAGTAGCCGATTTTGATTAGACTAGTGGCAGCTAATACACTTCATTTTTCCCCGCTTATATCTGTGACATGGGTTGTACAAAGAGGAGCACCCGAGACCCAGCAGTGGTAAGGGAACATTTGAAAAAAAAAATGCCTGATATCTTATAGTTAGCAGGAAAAACTTAATCGGTGTCATAATATTGTAAGTTTTTTGTATTATTATTGCTTTATATGCTTGACAAGGGTTAACAAACTGCATTAAGAAGTACGCAATGAACATACTTCTGTCGGCAAAGTAATATTTATAATAATCCATGATGGCAATTAACGACGGATATTTGAATCGTGTCTAGAAAATAGCTATTTGTTCAAAAATCCCTCAAAATTCCCACTAAGGTTAGAATGGACATCCAATGCACTTAAAACAAGAAGGTGTCAAGCCTACACACATGGCTGATGCAACATTATCACTGCAAGTTGCCTGTCCCACACTCACAGCCGATGTTGCATCACCAATAGCATTGAGTCAATGAACAAGAATAGAAGCATTCAATTGGATTTGTCAATAATAATAATTCCATCTCATTAATTCTTCTTTGTCTTTCTCGTAGACCTTGGCAAGCATCGTTGGAGGAGAGCTGTAGTTATGCTTCCGATTTGCTCTCTGCTTTAACCCGATTTTGTGTTTTGAGCTTCATTTAGTTTGATTCCGATGGAGTGAATTCAATTTGGGAATCAAAAGACGAAGGGAAGGGGAAACAAAGAAGAACAAAATATAACGGCTGGTAATCTCGAGCTATCGATACTCTGGTATTTAACTTGATCGGATGCAACTTTGGGTCTATACCGCCTTTTGTCTTTCATTTTTCAATTTCTTTACATTGCTATATTTTCCCATCTTTAGTGTATTATATATAACGAAGATTAAATGAAAAAACCTGAATTATACATTTTTTAGATGAGTCATTTGGAATGACTACTTTTATTATTATTATTATTATTATTATTATTATTATTATTATTATTATTGCTGGTGGTGTTATAAAAACAGTAGTTCACATTGAACTAACAGTTTGCTCTGTAAGACAAGGTTACTGACATAAAGAAAACCATCCGAAAACTATGAGTGATAAGTTAAAACTGCAAATGATAAATTAATTCAATGATACCTGAGACTTTGAAATCCTCCCAGGAAAACCATTCCACAGAAAGCCAAATCAGTCTAAAAAACTTGAACGTTCTTTAGATTGACCGTATCTGTATTGGTATGATGGGCAAAAACGCTAATCATTCCGAAGCTTATGTGATAGTAAATGACTCGAATTAATTTTTATCTGTTTTGTCGAAAACAAAGAGAGTAGGTAAGGGTTTCGATTTTGAGCCAATTAGTTTGCCTGTTAATGTGAATTAGGATAGTTAACTTTAATGTAACCAGTGACACCAGAGTTGAAGAAAGCATCATTTATAAGAATTCTTTTTACATTAAAAGAATATATGGAATGCTACATCAATTTTCGTTGAGGGAGGGAGGGAGGTGGGGATGATTACTATCAGCTACTTTATTCTCAAACAGTTTTCGACCCTTTTTTAATTTTATATTTATTAATTATCTGGTTAATGCACGGGTAATAGAAAATGGAATTGCCGTATTTTTTGTATATGATGAATTTATTGCTTTTTCCAAATTTCTATCATGTTTCACAACTTCATTTGAATTGATGGAAACTTGCTTTTCTCGTTAATTGGTGACTGCTTGTCATTTTTTTCTTTTTACGTAAAAGAGGTGTGTATTTCGTTATAATAATATCAAGAGTAAGTTTCCATATTTGGAGTAATTCTTGTATTGTTGTTTTATAATTTAAGGTGTACATTTTGCCATTTAGTTAAAGGAAAGAAGCTGAAACACGAACTAAAATACTTCCCCCTTGTTCTCAAAATAAATATCGCGAAGTGCTGGAACAAGGGACACTGTCGACCCTTTCCCATTCTGTGGGACGGATCATTAATCCTGACGTCATTCATTGAGGGTCGGGCGGAAGTGCCCCCGTGTGTGTCCGTATCTAATAGAATTTTTTTTTTTATTGATGTGTTTTAGACTTGCTAACAAAAGAGGGTGGATGTTTGTTTGCTCGATATATGGGTTTCTGTGTATGGGGAATCTGGAGAAGTTTTTGATGAATTTCTTTCTATTTTTTCGAGTTGAATTTGAATAGATTTCCACGAAAGATTCTGCTATGTGTCCGTATTGTACTTTTGTGTATCGGGGATTGAGCCATCTGTGGAGATGTGTCATTCATGACATATATATCCCAATGATACAGTGAATCATTCGAAGATGTAATAAGCCGGTTCCGAAATGTATACTGATTTCATACAATATTTTCTAAATTAAATAAGATTATTTTAGATATAAATCTTGCTGTAAAACATTAAATACAGGTCGAATTGTCCTCATAGTTCACTTTCCTTGTTGCACTTTGAAAATACGGAGACAAATGCAAAAATTCTTCAGTAAAAGTTAATGGTAAATCGATAACACTAACGGCAAGAGTTATCGAAGCAGATCAAGTTATCAAAGGGTCGGACTTGAGCATCCTGGAAGAGAGCAAGGTTATCTCCTCAGCATAAGACTTTCTCAGTTGCGTTTTTACCCTTTATGCAGCCTGAATTTTCAAGAAATCTACAACGATTCTTCATCGAAGTAAAAATAACTCTCTCTCTCTCTCTCTCTCTCTCTCTCTCTCTCTCTCTCTCTCTCTCTCTCTCTCTCTCTCTCTCTCTCTCTCTCTCTCTCTCACACACACACACACACACACACACACACACACACACACACACACACACACACACATACATTGTGACTCACAACTAATAAATGAGTAACGAATTAACTGCTAAGATTAACAGAGGTACACTGGGTTTTCAATTAACGTTGTCGTATCGTCCATCCTCTCAGGTCACTCAATTTGTGTACCGAGAGGCCGCCATTGGACGAGAGAGAGAGAGAGAGAGAGAGAGAGAGAGAGAGAGAGAGAGAGAGAGAGATCGTGTTTTGCCTAGTTATATGAATCCAAGACTATATAATAACAAGAATAACAACAACCAACAAGAAACAAAGATAGAAACTCTATATATGTTTTAGTTGTGGAGATCATAGTTGTGGAGATCATAGTTGTGGAGACCAAAACTTGTATACTTTTAAATATCGAGAGTCAATTGAAATAATAAAGCTCCATCGAAGGTACCTAAAATCATGAATATTTTCTGTTTGGTTTAATTTGCATGAAGTTCTCCTTTCTCTACCTTCGTTTATACATAATGATTAGAAGTAATCGAAATATACTGTAATTAAATCTCGTCTTTATCCCCTTATAGCTTTGTTTTTGCTATGTTGAGAAAACTCATTACCATGATTAACAATAAAGATGAAAAAAACATGCATACGATACGGAAGGAATATCCACAGCAGCTGCCGAAGAAACTACTACTTCAGTAAATTAGGAAATCCTTGTACGATTCACCAGTATTTTTTACCGTATCTGTTAGTAGCAATGCGATCATGCTCTTAAGCAGTCATAATGTTTCTCTCTCCCTTTGTGCGACCCATTCCTTCTCATGTCTTAACTTTTGGACGAGTTCTCCAGCCCTCAGTCCCTTAGAAATTCTATCCCTGGTTTCATCGTCTTTGAGTTGTAGGACTTGTTTCGGGTTATTCCCGCAATTTATTTATTCTGGTTTACGTTGAACAAAAACATTAAATTGTTGGTCTTGTCGGCCGTGGTGTGAAGATATCCATAGAACTATTTTTTTTTTCCTTTAGCAATATTGTCTAAGCAAGGACATCATTTAATCTATCCACCTCATTGACCGTAGAACAAGAGGAGAAGGAGAAAAGGAATAAGAGCTGTAAATACAGTCTTTTTTTTCAGAGCACGTTATTAAATAAGCTAATCCCCATAGGTCTTTTGACGGAAGGAAATGGCCACATATCCCAAATGTCCCACTTCCTCCTCCTTGATGAAGCATTGTTTATACGAACAGCGTCCCCAGCCCTAGTGATAATTGGATAATTTCTCATTCTTTTGTAGGATTATTAGGATCTTGTATACGGCATCCGGTAGGATATTTGTCGTCGCTATTTTCTTTGTTGGGTCGTTTTGCTAGGTATCCTAAATAAGCGTGATATACTGGGGGATGTTTACTGTTGATATACAGGTACTGTGAGGATGTTATTTATGTTGTTTAGTTTGTATTTTTGATAGCACAAGACATAGCATAGAAGAAATCGAATTTTAACATTGGTAATAACCATGTCTTACATAATTCTTTAAACAAAAGTATATAAATAGTTGATAACTATTTGGTCTTAAACTATGAACAGCTGTAGATCCTATAGTAGCTGATTGTATTAATTCATGAAATCCTCGGTAGCGAATAGCAAACTGAATCCTTATTAAATTCTTTACTTTACGTCTTCATCAACAAAATTCTTATCATTTTTGGAAACTAAATCTCCACCAATTATTTACAATATGAAACTATAAAGCTTTAAAACATAATAGTAAGAAGGCGTATTTTCATAAATCTTCATTATGACAATGTAAATATCCATCAATAAATATTATATCTCCATATGATATTAAGGTTTAAAGCTTGCCTATGAGTGATGTATTTAAGAGACGCCAGTGCACTATCGTTCAGTTCCCTGGAGACAGAGCGAACATATGCACATAATCACCGCCTAGGTAGACCTTCGTCCCCCTTCCGCCAAGGATAGTAAGACTTGACACTGGGGAGAACTATTGCGTCCTAAACGTATCACGAACTTATGACACATCGTAATTCTCTAATATTAAAAGATTTAAGTTTTATATAACAGATATCTGTTTAGGACCTAAGCATTATTCTCTGAAGATTTATGTTTGATTCAGACGAAGAGGTAGGGATTCTCTTAGGCAATGTTGCCAGCCTCGAGGCTATCCATCTTGCTTTGCTGGATCTTTCTCAGGACTTCTTGTAGCCTCTGTCTTATCTTAAAGGCCAGATTTTGAGATCCGCTTCATTTGACTTGAATCCTTTGTGTGTGTTAGAGAGGTTGGCGTGTACCCATATTGCATGTACTCCTGGAAGACTCGTCGGATGCAAAAGGAAAAGGCATTCACGTTATTAATAAAATTTGTTTATAACACTCTGGTAGCTACTAGTGAAGCTGTTATTTGAGGAGCATTAAATTTAGTTTTTTTTTCTAGTTCATTAGTATTTAGACATTTACATAATCTTAGCTATTATTACAAACGAATTTTATCTTTTTTTCCTGCGACAGTTTTAAGGTAACTTATATATATGATGTCGAACCTAAAGCTTTGGTATTTCATTATCAGTTCTAAGAAACAAATATCACCGTTTAGTGATATTCTTGCGTTATAATTTATTATATTATTTATACAATTTTTACCATTTATGATATAGTCATTTATTATGTTCACATTTCTTATTTTTCTACTTGTCAATATTATAACCGACTATCATTTACAACCTGCTCAAAACTTTTTCCGAAACATAATAAGCTTAAATATAGTATCTACAACCAATTTGTTACCTTCACATTTGGAATGCCTCTTAACTGATATTAGCCCAAGAAAGGCATTATTCAAATAAGGATTCTGAGTACTACTAAAACTCCCAGAGAAGCGTAGACAATGTATACACACACACACACACATACATATATAATATACATATATATATATATATATATATGTGTGTGTGTGTGTGTGTGTGTAAGTGTGTGTGTGTGTGTTTATGTATTTGTGTATATAAATGAGATTTAAAAATAACGCAAAACCGTAATTACTCCATAAAGCCACGGTTTTGTCGAAACAGTGCAATGTTGTATTAATAAAAGATGAAAAAAAATTACTCATTTGCTTTTACCCATAGGCCTTGCTTTTACCAAAGGTTTACGCCGAAGAGCCCATAAAACTATTAAAAGGCGAGGATTTTTGTAGGAAATACATTGCCACTGTATATATATATATATATATATATATATATATATATATATATATATATATATATATATAAATCATCAGTCGTAGTGCAGTACAGAACAAAGACCTCAGACATGACTTTCCGCACACGTCTATCAATGCAATGTTTTCGCTTCCTACACCAGCTTCGCTTACAATATCTAGGGGCCCATTCTGTTATTCCTATTGTCCATCTATTATGTGCCATTCTCATTGCATGTCCTGCCGAAGCATCGAAATAGAGTAAAATATACCTAAAGAACGAAAAGCTAAATTAGGCAGTTTTGTTCTAGGAAAAAGATTGTTTCTTATTATTCGACTGACTGTCAAACACATCAACCGAAATGAAAAGATTGTTAAATACGTTAATTAAGCTGTTATGTCTTTTCAAAAATCGAAAGTATTCAGGTGACGCTTTTGCTCCTATTAATTGTCAAGATGAGTTATAAATCTTAAATGTTGAGAGATGTGCTGTATTTGTAATCACGGACAACCACTTCTGATTTGAAATTCTTTTCTTCCAGCTTGGTGCCAGCCTCACACCAATAGTCCCATGGGTTGTCGTCTCAACCCTATCACGTATTACCATAGTTATTAATAGATTAGTTATTAAGATTGAAGTACAAACCTACTAAATTTAATTTACAAAGTTTCTAAATTGCCTCTTTTATAATAATTAGAAGACGGTTTCGATAGTTACAAATGTTAATCTCCAATGTCATAAGGAAAACTCATTTATATTTTCACAAGAAATAGATTTAATCCTTTTATTTAATCTTTATTATATAATATACAAATTTTAATTGTCTTATATATAGGTTTATGAAGAGTGTAGGCTACGCTCCATCAAAGTTATTGGCGCTTGTGTCCCAACGGATTTTATGCCTTAATAAAACAGGTTGTGTTGGTAATTTGCGTTTGTTGCGCTTTGGGTGAGAAAGCTTCATTGAATTTATATTCTACTGTATATCGAGACTCGTACTTAGCGCTCTCTCAATTTCAACTGTGGACATTGCTTTGTTCATTTTACCCGTCTAATGATCGGTTGTAAGATTCATCATAACTTTCTCAGATTAGATCAATGCAAATCCCGGTAAAAGTTTCTATGACCAAACTTTCCGGAGAAGTTTTAAGTAGAACAAGGTTGCGGCAAACAAAGGTATGAACCAAATTATTTTAGTTGTAATGAATTTATTTCTCAGGAAAGAGAGTAACTCATTTAGGGTTTGTAGGGGATCATAAAGCAAACATATTTTTTTTTCGTGAAAGCTTTAATTATCCTCGACAGAGCTGTTATGGTTTTGTTTCGATTTGTTTGTTTTTTTGTTTATAAGTGTGATTGCCACCAAATCTGTGTGCGTTTTTTACGAGAATTTCAGTCAAAGCTTGTCATTGTGACTGTCAGAAAATTATCATATTCAGAGAGAGAAAGCAATTTAACATCTGAGTAGGACTTTTGGGGTTGGGTTGGGTTGGAAGCGCCTAATTTTTTTGTATATTGCCTCTTTTGTTTACTTATAATTTATGTCGTAAATCTTCTGTATTGGAATATATATATATATATATATATATATATATATATATATATATATATATATATATATATATATATATATATATATATATATATATATACCGTATTTCCCGTGTGATAAGACGCTACAAGTGGTAAGACGCACCCTTAAATTAGCAAAGAATTTTTTTTGGAAAAAAAAAAAATATTTTATAATTCCTAGCAGCATTTCCTAGTCCGAAACTCTAGTGAGATTTTTTAGGGCACAGTAAATTTTCGTATTTTAGGTATATTGGCAAATGCTTAAGTTAATATTACTTAGTTGAACACCAGTTATCCCAATTTATTTACATATTAATAAAAGAAACCACTGAAATCAGTCAT